>NC_133813.1:12177148-12482340 GCF_043250625.1 Sebastes fasciatus
AACAAGTAACAGTCTAAGCAACATTCTAGTGGGAATCTGTTGCACCTCCTCTTCACTGTGTTATGCTTCTGTGTGCCACAATACGGTGACTTGAGAGGATCAAAGTGTTTGGCTGGGAGAGCGGCAGACTTTTTGAACCGTAATGCTCCTCAGGGAGGCATTAGCATGGTCTGCCTGTGGCACAGTTACTGTCTCCTTAGCTGCTCATAAAAGCGTGAATGCAAAAAAGAAACACAACTTTGGAGGGGCACTAGAATGCTGTAAAAAATTAATTTATGGGATTTGGTTCTTTTTACAAGAGACTCCTCTAACAAATTAGAGCTTTTGTGAGGAAATGCAGAAATATCAGCAGATGGAGGTAGTACATGTTTTATAATTCTCTGATCAGGTTTTTACAGTCTGTGGTTATCAGTTAAGTGTTTGTGTGGTATACACAAAGGTGTCACTAAACAGAAAAAAATATCAATAATATATATATATATATGTATATACTAAGTATTTATTAGCAGTTTATTGTTTCACACATTATAACATTTTATACCACAGTAGGTATTAGTTAATGATTACCAAATTATTTGTAAACCTTTAAGAAATGGACCAGTAACCAATTACCAGTATTAACACTGACAAAGTATTAACTATCTATCTAAATAATATTTATAAATGCTATACAGTATTTATTAACCATTTAAAAAGGTATAATCATCAGTTCGAACTTAATAGCAGCCTTCCAAATAATGTTTATAGATTGATATAAACTGTTACAAATATATGTCTATGTATGTTTATAGATGTTTTACAAACAATGTATTTAAGGTTTCTCAAATAATAGCAATATCATTAACAACTACTGTTAAAATAACATACATTATAGTATTACTAATAATAAGTAAGCATTATAATTATAATGTATTTGTTTGTTAAGAGTAAAATCACTTAAATTATGATTATTATAAAGTGTTACCAGATTAGGTATAATAATATTTGAACAGCACCTTTTTAACATTTCACCAACAACAAAATATACCACAGTTGATATTTAAACAAACAACAATGACAACTGTAAAAGCAAAAGCAGCAAAAGTCCATCAGATAAAAGCCAGTCTAAGAAAAAGTTTTAAAGGATGACACTGATGTGCTTGGCTTAATCTCCTTGGGCAGGTTGTCTCAAAGCTTTGGGGACAAATGGCCCTAAGGTCACTCTAGTGTGTTCAGGCATACGGAGATAAAGATCCAGGAACAGGCAGGATGCCAGTCATTGTCAGTTGAAGCACAATCAGGTGGCAGAGATCCAAAGAAGCAAAAATTCATCCAGCGGTGCAGCATGGGAATTTGAGTTTTTTTTTTTCTTAATGCAAATGTCTTCTGACAGGTAGAAGCTGCAGTATACAACACAGCATGTAGGATGCACCCGCACCAAATCAGGCTTTCACACACATGATACACATGATCGACAACATAATTGTTTTGTGTGTGAGACATTGTTGTTCAATGGAGATACCAAACCTCAGGCTAGGGCTACGTTGAGCGTTGCTTCCTGCTCAGATTGTGTCCAAAGGTCGATCAATTTCAACTTTGACCTAGGTTGCTGGTGACCTTTCAATACACCCTCGCAATGACAGCTGTACTGTACATTGTATAACCTAAATGTATCCAGAGATGGACGGAAATAATCTAAAGGTTTTGTGCACCCAAACCCTTCTAGATCGCTGCCCTCCTGCATGTCTTCTTCTCAGAAGGAGGATAACTGCCGGTGTCTTCTTCTGTCTTAAACTGAAATGCATAATTCATAACTGCTGGGATCATTGTTTTGCCTTTCAAATATCTGTGTGCTTCCCTGCTACCTGGCGCATAGTGACATGACTGTATGCTACCCTTTCCTACTTGCTCCACCTTGCGGTAACAGCAGCTCTTACCATGACCAACACAGACTTAAGACTTTAAGTAAAGTTGGATATTGCAAAGCAAAGACACCATATAAAGCAATACTGTAATTCCCTAAAGACATGACAACCAGTGGAAGATGAACCAATTTGTCAAGCACCAGTAAATGCTATGCTAGACCTACTTTTTCCACATAGTGGCAACATAGTTGGGTGCCCATTCAGAGCTGAATATGTAAATGATGTGCTCAGTGCTAAACAAGCCTGAAAGCTACAGATTTAGTGAGTGAGCCAGTCTGCTTCTTAAATGTCTTTATGCCTGAATGGAGTGAGCGTCTAGACCCTGAAACTGCCAGGAGGTTCCTGCCTAAGGATCTCAGGCGGCACTCATAGGGGCTTATCAGTGCACAAATAGAAATAATAGAAAAAAGAAATGTCCAAACAAAGACATGCCTGAGTGCTCATCACCGGCATAGTCATCCAGTGTAAGGATGCTGAAAACAGAATGATATGAAATGGCAACACATTCTCACTTTCAACTCATCAAATACAGCAGCTTGGTCAGCGGCCCTATGCTTCAAACTATGACGCTCTAGGTACAGTTTTGCATGTGTTAGTTTTCCACGTGTATAACACTGTGTTTTCCATTCCATTGTCACAGGAAACAACTTGGTTAGGTTTAGGCAACAAAACTACTTGGTTAGGTTTAGGAAAAGATTGTGGTTTGGGTTAAAATAAGTAGGTTTCTTACATAGCTAAGTAGGCTACGTCACATACACGACACGTGGTTAAGTACGTTGCATAAGCTACATAGTAATGTTATGTAACCTACGGTAACCAAAACACTTAGTATTGCTTAGGAAAAGATCAACATGATTAGGATTAGGCAACAAAACAGTTATTGAAGACAAGCGGAATTTGTCGCTCTTTGTACTTTGTAACCTGACTTGGTCCTTTCCTCCCGCCATAGTTGCGGCTACATAGAGCATCATAGTTTGATGTGTAGGGCCACTGACCAAGCTGCCGTATTTGACGAGTTGAGAGTGAGAACGGGCTGGAAATGGTAGTGCCAGGGAGATGCTTTCCAGCTGTCCATGAAACGCCGCTTCTCAAAACTCAGACTACAGTACCAATTTATCCCCTCAAATTTATGCAGAAGCCACCTGCTGCATGCAATTTAGCCTACATTTACACAGTCACCATGTTTTCCAGTTTGAATTTTGGAGGCAGAGACCAGAAATTAAATGATGATTGATGTCATCATTTTCACATGCGAAAAAATTCCAATTTACAGGCAACCTTTTTTGTTTTAGGCACTAAACAGTGGATGTCATTGGTGGATAAAGGGTCAAAAGAGACTAGATTATTATCTACGTGAATAGTAATGGACAGATCGCAAATGGAAAGAAGGATTGGCCCTGTGATGTTTTCACTTTGTGAAAAACAGCAGGAACTTCTCCACAGTGTTTGGCCGGTTAGATAAGCCCCGACTTCATTCATTCCCACCCAGACCACGTATTTTTTAGGAACATTTGGAAAATAAATTGAAGTGTCTATGTTGTATTTTTGTTAGTCTGACCAGATGTTATCCGTTTACATATTTGGCTGTCTCCACAGTCAACAGACTATTCAGTGTGAGGAATTAATAATTTCCTAATGCTGAGAGGCACAAAGAAAGGCTGATAGCATTCCTAATGAGCTAGGTACCTTGCAACTGCACGGATGGCCGGTGAATATCAATAGCGCCTTTTGTTCACGGAAAAATGACATAAAGAGTGTTTTGCGTCAATGACTTTGTCCAACAATCCAAGTCAGGTTGTCTGATGTGTATGCATCTTTCAACAGAATGTTAAAAGGTATAGGAGGAATGGTATAAAAACTATCATGCTGCTGTATCTGTGGTTTTCCATATTTTTTTTATCTCACTCTGTCCCTTCTCACTTCCTCAGACATCCATGTACAAGGATGCAACTCACACTCGAGCACACTCTGCGCGAGGCTAGATTTATGCCCTGACAATTTGATAGAATCCACTGAAATGGTTAGGACTTAATATCTGTTAATTAATCCGTTGGACCTGTGAGCAGAGCTGAGGTGGACTGGAGATGAGGTGGTGGCAGCAGAGGTGGTGGTGTGGTGTAGGCGTCAGGGTTGGTGAACGGTTTAAACTGAAAGGGGAATGAGGGGAGTAATCCACTGAGTGCCTGTAATGTAATGAGTCAGCCGTGCTTAATGGAGTCCATTTGAGGAGGAAGGAGGTATGAAAAGGAGGAAGGTGGTGGCTCTGGAGGTGCGTAGATGGAGCTGAAAGAAAGGCTGGTTTGGAGGACTAAACGGTGAAAATGTAACTCCTGCAGCTACATTATCTTCAGACCAGACGCTCTCGGCAGCTGTTTTATATGAAAACACCACTACAACTTTGCTGAATTATAATGCGGCACTGCATCATGGAAGCGTGTTACAGTAAAGCTCGAGGCTACAAATAACACTGTTTTTTAAAAATCTAAAACAGAACTGGTGTTAATGCTTTGTGAGTGGCTTTATCTCAGCCCCGTGGTTCAGAATAATTCCTGAACTGCCAAGCTGCGTTAGCCCAGACTGCTTCCATTTGACTTTGAAATCTGTGCTTGCTCACACACACACACACACACACACAAACACACACTATTCCCCCTTCCCAGCCAGCATATATCTGCATTTCATTGACACAGTCGGCCCTCTTTTAAAAAATCCTGGCATAAATTCCCTCAAATAGGATTTCTTCACTCAGAATGCCTTTACATGATAAGTTTAATAAATGTACAATGATACTGGTGACACATTTTCTGGGTCGCTCTGGTACCAATGATTCTTTTATTTCTAAAATCCCCTTTGTTGACTTGTCTCTTCCTGCTATGCGTCTCTGGGACATAATTTGTAGTTTAATGGGATCACTATTAGAGTGTCATTTGTTTCCTGATTGCACCTGTTTCCTTTCCCTTCCACTTCCACTCAGTTCACCAAATTAAAAAGAACATTTTCTCACCTGTGGTAGCTTCGTGGCAGCTGGTTTTGCTTTATGCGGTTTTGAGATCACTGCATCGGAAATGTCTGCTGCCAAACGTTTTCTTAGGGACTATTTCTTGAATGAAAACAATTCTAACCAATGAACCAATGTCTATTAACCACATTAACCAGACCATTGTTTTTGGTAGGATGTGTTGCTTTTGAACTTTTTGAATTGAATTTGTCAATGCTTTGGAGAAGTAAAAATTAACTTCATAAGCCTTATGTATATAAACACCTTAAATACAAATCAGTAATATTGCTTCCTGAACAGATTTCACGATCAACATCATGCCATCATGCTAAAACCACATATCTGACATCATAAAATCCTATTTTTGGGTTTGTTTGCTTTCACACCACAAACGAACTGCACCAGATTCCGCTTGGAAATGCACTGAGACCCGCCTTTTCAGGCGATCTCGGTTCAGTGGTATGGTTCACACCATGATTTGATTGACAGCTTTCACACCAGACCAAATGAACCATACTAATCATGCAAACAGACCTGAAAGCACCCTAAGAAGTTACATTGACATTACTTCCGGCGCCGGGAGCGAAAGGCAGCCTTCCCAGCTGCTCCGATGTTGTACACGTCTTTTTCGTGATCTATCTATCTATCTATCTATCTATCTATCTATCTATCTATCTATCTATCTATCTATCTATCTATCTATCTATCTATTTTGAGACCATAAACTCATGTTTACAATGTTTATTGAGGTAATAAATTGAGAAGTAGAGTCATTGTCTCATAGACTTCTATACAATCAGACTTGTTTTTGCAACCAGAGGACTCGCCCCCTGCTGGCTATAAGAAAAAAATACAAGTTTAAGGCAATTCCACATTGGCTTCACTTTTCTGAACTGCAGGTTGCCTCTTGGCGACAGCACAAACCTTAGAGATACCTCAAAATCTCAGTGCTTAAAACCAATCTGTCTACATAGATACCAACAGGGATAAGTAGAAAAAGCTGTCTTTTTGTAAATAAGGTGACCCGAATCTCTTTAATATATATGTTTATTTTCTCAAGATCTAGTTACCATCACGTGTTAAGGTTAAAACAGAAATGTCAAGGATGTGCATGAAAGACGGTGCAGTTGTGACACTTGCTCTGCCTCCAACGCCTCCTCAAGAGTCAGGGCTTGTATTATTCATGTCTTCCGTGTTGGTGTCATATCTGCGGCTCCCGCTGTTGTTGTGTGTTCCTTGTCGCCTGTGTGTACAGACCTGATGATCTGTCTCTCTGCCAGGCTGCGGTGTTTAATCCAGGTCAGCTGCCATCTTACCCTGCTGCTTTCACAGCCTGTTAGAAATCTCTTAATTGGCCTCCTTTTTTTAAGGCGAATAAGTGTGTGATTTAGTTAGGGAGAGACGGAGTGTCACGAGAGTCTCATCTGTTTGTTTGGCACGGTTTTAAGGTTCGGGGAGACCAGACGCATAGCCAGATGTGACGAGTGCTCCTGGCTGTGACACAAGTGACATGGCACTGGAGAGAGAGCACAGGCTTATTTGCTCCAGCTCTTGTACAAAGCAGTTGAACACAAAAGAGGTTTAGGTCATATGCAGCACGGTATGTGTGTCGCTCATACATGCATATCTCAACATACAAATGCACATCTTCTTATTCAGTCACAGTGAGCATTGCAGTACAATTCATGGGCAGTAACAGCATGAGCGAAACGCTTCTCACATCTGCAAAAAGCAGTTGTCGCAGATGCTTCGCAGCCCACGTTTTGGAGGCTCGTTGCAGCAAATGGGTTTTGGGAAGCTGCAGGCTCAGGTGGTCACCATGTGAGGATGATTACAGAGGGCCAGCAGTTAACTTGCCAAACTAACTGTGCCCTAGGCTTGGAGTCACACAGGCTCAATGAAATGTTGTGTGACAAATGAATTGCATTGGAAAAACTAAGCATCGTTTGAAAGTATGTGATATTTATTTGAAAGGAAAACAGCTGTGGCTGTTGTAGCTGCAGCATATCCAGGACAAAACAAACTGGAACGACGCTCTACCAATGAAAGAGTTTTTATTTTGACTGTTTCTTATAAATTTCTAGATTATTAGTTATAGGACATTGTTTCTAGTAAAACATGTTGGAATTCAGGTTTTCATCTTTTCTGCGATGGGTGGGAATGGATCCTTTAAATGTCAAAAAGGAGATGAACTCCTTTGGAGCGTGCGCCTGTCCTGAACGGGCCGAGTGCTTGGCCCCCAGAAGTTTTGCTTGCAGTGTTGTCAAGAACCACGGTATGGTTGCTTGTACCCGCCAAGTGTGAAGTTGATTGGATGAACAGTTGTCGAGATATGTGACAGGCAGTCATACATACATACAGACAGACAATACTTCCTTTATAGTAAGATGATGCTGCTACAGCGCCACCTATTGGCTAAATGGCACCAAATTTGCTATGGTTACTCAGACATCTTATTTACACATATCTACCAAATGTGGTCCAAAAAACACAAAGCGGTCAGGAGATATGACATTTTTTTTTGTAATATAAGCTCTGCACACAGAATTTGAGTTTACATTGAGGGCCAACTATAGCAAAAATGTTTGGAACATCAACAATCCAAAATAAGTATTTTTTTCCTGACTTTGTCCAGAGATGTTCAGCATAAAATTTGGTGATGATTGTAGGAGGAGTAGCAAAAACTCTATTTTTGGACAAAATTCAGATGCAAATGGGCATGGCTTATATGCATAGATTTGTCTGGATCTACAAAATCCAGGGGAAAAAAACATTTTGTGTTAGCATCCTCTTGTAGAAGGAAACACCAACTTCTGGGTGTGTAGGGACATACATATATCTTTTCAAATCTGCTTATCTGAAGGACACAGTTGCCTGAGAATTTGTATGGCTAATGTTTTGTTTTTTTCTCTCTGTCTCCTTTTGTTTCCTTCTCTCTATCCTGTATTTCCTCTCTTGTACAATTCTGCTCACGTGTCCACTTCCCCTATCATTATCCTCTCCATCACATTCTCCTCCTGTCTTTTCCTCTACGCTCTCTGTCCGTCTGAACAGGTCCCCCACCAGTTGGGCGCGCTGACCTTCTACCGCTATGAACAGCCCATCGTAGACTACTGCCAGGCCCATCAACCCCTGCGGCTCAACATGGGCTATGAGGGACCCCCACAGGGCCTGGAGGGCCTGGAGGACCTGGGGCCGTGTGATAGGGGCACTATACAGACAGTGGCGCTGCCCGCCGTGCCCTCTGCCGCCAGCATGGGCGCCCCTCTGCCAGGGCCTCGCTCTCCTCCACCGCCCCTCAGACCACCAACTGACGGTTCCAGCGGCGGCCCTTTTCCTCCCAGCGGCGGCCCATTTCCTCCTGCCGAACGCACCGGCACACTGAAATTCGGACGCTAGCGAAGCCGAGTCTGGTCGCTGGAAGTGGGGCAAGGGCCTCTGATTCACCGTGACTTTGTAACGAAGGGGCAGGCGAGCTGGTTATTCAGTGGGGCCTTGTTTTCAGAACATGAATATGTGAACTAGAGGACAATTTTTTTTCTAATTCTGCCTGGAGGGATTTGGCATCTGAAACACACAGTCTCACTAATATACAGTAGAGTGTGAGACATCCTTGCGGATTATTTTTATTTTATTTTTTTTCCAAAACACCTCATATAAAACTTGTTACTACTGAATCATGGGAGGTAATGCAGCATTATGACAAAAAAGTATTACCTTGTTTCCACATCTGGTCTTTGCCATATCCCATCATGGGGCACCTGTTTGCAGCAGTCCACGTGCACTGAGTCAGGAGTCAAAGGGGAAGTGCAATAAACACGAGTTCTCGATCAAGTGAGAGCAGTAACATAAAAGAGATGGAGCTGGACATCATGTGAAGAGCAAGGGGGCTTCTTACTGTGATTATTATTAAAATATCAAGTCAGCAGTTGTTAACAAAGGCAAATCCATATCAGTATTTCATGAAGATGAGTCATTTCTCTCAAGACAATTTCCATACAATTTATCTTTCTTTTGTCTTGCTTTCTTTTGTTTCTTTAGATGTGGGACTTCATGCTGAATTCCATTAATGTGCATGTCAAACCAAAGAGTTTACTTGTATCTTTTTATTTTAATGCACATGAGCTACTTTCACTGAGGGCATTCTTAAAATGCCAGTTGGTCTACTGAAATAGCCTCCGCCAACTCACGTTCACAATTACAACCAAATCCTCTGGTGGTTTCAGATGAACTGGGCTTGTCTTCACAGATTAGCAAAAGTAACCATGTGATACAAACAACGTGAGGTATAGTGAAACTGAAATTTTAAATACTTATCATAATGATTCTGGTCCTCCTCCCAACATCAATTTAATTGCCATCCATGATCTTGGTGACGCGATGAACAGCAACAAACACTTTATAGAGGAGATATTATGGCATGTTCCATAAATTCCTTGAACATACAGTACAGTGGCCCTTTTCACAGCAGAATGGCAGGTCTTTGTATATGATTATATCCCAGCTGAATGAGTCACTATGCTTTAAAGAGGTTATCATGGGGAATTCATGTGGTAAAACAAGTACATTTGAATGCAAAGTATTGTAAATATTATTACGGAAGGTCCACTTTACTGAAGGTCAAACCACTCTCACTGCCCCCAAACAGTCATTTGAAACATTGTTGAGTCAATGTTTGACTTTGATCACACTGGACAATTCTGGAGATGACCATCTTGCCGGGTTGGCAAAAAAAGCTCCGGCCATGTGCTCCCATCTCCCCTCGGCCACAGAGAACAACAGTGCCTAGTGGGGGCATGTTGAACCAGCACGTTGACTTCTCTTTAACCTGCGTATGAACCCAAGGACTGTACTGGGAATATTGCCTGACATCTCTTTTTTTTCCAGAAAGCGTGCCTCCGGTGCTGGACTTTATTGCACTTGGTAACCCTTTGGCCACCGTGTGAAGCACTGCTCCTCACTGACTTATGGAGCTAATGAGGACTTCGGATATGGCCGTGATGGCCTGTCAAATACCATCTCCGGTTTAATCCGAGCAGTGCACCGGGGCCGTTTTCTACATGTCAGTGGTCATACTCTCGGGAGTTGTGGAAACCGTGCTCAGTCCTCCCATGGGGCAAATGATTGATCTACAGATGAAAATGCGAGGGGCCAAAATTTCCCACGAAAAGTGGGCATATCCTCAAGATAAGAGAAAAAATAGGGATTTGTTTTGTTTTGTTTTGTTTTGTTATTTTGTCTTGGAACATAAAAGACAGTTTTTTTGAGGTGTTCAAAGATGATGTCAAGAAATTCTATAAGACTAATCAAAGGACAAAATCGAATAGAACTTATTTATTGTGTAAATAGTGAGTCTTCAAAGATGAAAAAAAAAAAAAAGTATGAACTTAACTTCTTCTGAAACACAAACTGCTTGTGAACAGAAGAGGAGCCTTATTCACTTTCCAGTGGGAATCTGTTACCAAGACGACTCGGCAAAAGAGGTTCCTACTGTAACGCTCCTGTTGTTTCAATGATAAATATTTTTCTATCTGCTCCCGTCACTATTCTACCATTAAACACAAATCATGTTACGGAGGTGATTTCTCAAATCCAATCGTTTTACTGAATCACAGGAGGAAGGGAAGATCGGGCGCCCTGATATGATGGTACACGTCAAGCGTCAAAACCCTCATAGAGATCCACATTTTCTTTTCTGACTTCAGACATTGTTTCATCTAGCAGGAGGTGGCCGTACAACGTGTTGTTAGGGTGCATCCCAGTCCACTCCTCTTGTTTAAGAATTCCAACACTATCTGCCATTTCAAGGTCTACTCGGGGAGAAGAAGTGTGCTATTCTTTATACCAAGAGTTTCAACTTGGGAAGGTTGTTTCTTTTTTGATGTGCCATTAATTTTGTTAAATGTTTTACCAAAAACCAGCCACAAAACAACAAGTGACCCAAAAGTTCTTCATGGTTTCACGACTAAGAAGGGTTCCGTCCCCCTTCGTGTACAGGATAAACGCATAAAAAAGCAGTTGATTCGCTCAGTGCGGTTGCTTAATAGTGCTGGTGGAGTTTACTTTGTAATAGCAGCTGTGCCGATGTCTTTATAATGGGAGCTCTCTCGATTCTATCCATGTATTGTCTTGCCTTGCTCTATATCACCCCTGCTAACTCCTTGGCCTGAATTTCATGTCTGCCTCTGGGTGACTCGGGTGAACCTGTTTAATGATGTTCTATTTCTGTCCGCATGCTGATATTTTGGGAAAACGATGCCCAGTTAGGGAGGAGCGCTGAACCGGAGACAAACAGTACGGGAGTTATTTCCTGTCTGGAATGCCCTAGAACCAGCAGCACACGTGTCGTGGACAACTTCACTGTTTTTTAAAGCAACTTGTTTGCTGACCCATTCCTGCCCCTGTCTCGCCTAAAGTAGAATTCCCTGGCACTCTATAGGCTGTTAAACAGAGAAATAGGCCTGTGCTGGGCCACTCACTCCGGGGAAAAGACTTTCCCTTTAATAGTCTCCTGCAAAAAAAAGCACCCCATATGTAGTAATTACTTCAGTTTTCAGCAGCGGTAATGGTTCAATTCAGTCTAAACACAATGATCAAAGCTACTTTGCCCTTCATGTGTAATTAGGAAAATGCTATTAAAATCTTTGTCTGTTCACAATTAAATCAACTACTAATAAGCGATTGATTAATCATGACTACCTCCCTGATAAAATCGGATATGTTCTGCGGAATGTTCGAATCCTGCTGCCAGTAATTATTTAGTCTTTTGTCCATTTCTTTTTCTTTGCCATCAGAGAGCTGGAAGCACAGGCACCGCATGCTAATGATGCATGTTTGAGCTGAACTCCAGGACCGTCTGCGCTAGCCCCGCAATGCCAACAGGCTTTATTTTCTCTTCTGCTTTTGTTTGTTTATGGTTTTGTACACCCCAAGCTCCCCCCCACCCCCCTTCACTCTTTGAGTTTGGGCTCAAGTCCCCACTGGGAACATTTCTCTTTTTTTTCCTCTTTTATTTTTTTTTTGCTTCTGGAGGGGTGAATAAAGGTCTGAAGAATTGCAGTGAAAAGTTCCATATTTCAGTGTGATAATATACGCAGAGGAAAAAAAAGCTAAATGCAAATCTCCAAAGGGGTGAGGGGAAAAAGCAGAGGAGACGAAAGGGGGGGCAGGAATGCTGTACGATAGGGACGATATAGAGGGACAAAAGGGTAAGTGCAAGGACACATTCTGTTACAACGCAAGCTTTGTGATGTTTCTGAATGTCCCCGGCACACACATAAGCATTCTGTAGATGTAACATTGCACACACGGACAAAAACAAAAGGCATACTCAAAAACTTGCATCTCCTATAACTGTATGCATTGTGCATGCTCGCATACAAAGATAAACAGACAAGTGTTTTAAACACCTTTTGTTACCAAGAATCCATTTTTTATTTTGTCACTTCAACTGCAGAACATCCATCCATTATCTGTAACCGCTTATCCTATATTCAGGGTCGCGGATGTCAGCCGATCCCAGCTGACATTGGGCGAAGGCGGTGTACACCCTCGACAGGTCGCCAGGCTATCACAGGGGCTGACACATAGAGACAGACAACCGTTCACGCTCCCATTCACACCTACGGGCAATTTGGAGTCAACTGCGGAACAATCGCGCATAAATACATATACACAAACAACACGGGCGACACACACGCCTTGATAAATGATAATAAAGCGCTCCAGGTTTTGACGCTCCCATCCATTTCGGCTCACCCAAGGCCATCTGCGACGGTTCAGTAGGTTCTAATCCATTACCTGATAAACAGATTTGGAAATTAATTCCAAAGCCAGACGTGGAGTTTCAGATTTTTTCTTCCTTCTACCATACATCTGTGTCTTACCCACAGGCAGCGCTGGGGCATACAGCACACAGTCATGACTCCAGACAGTCAGCACGTATACACACGGATAAGAGGGGGCTATAAGCAGAAAAAAACAAACAAGCTAATGCTCCCCCATCTGCCACTTTCTAGCCTCCTAATTTGAGTTTCTATTTTTGTTAGTGTGTCATTAAGTGTGTGCGCAGACTGCAAAGTGGTAAGAATTAATAACTTTTGTCGTGCTAGAAAGAGGGACTGGACAAGCATCGCTAGTGAGTTAGCTACCCCGCATGTACCCAGATGGCCTGTGCGTGTGTGTGTATCTATAGCAACACCTACTCCTCTACCTCCTCTGAACCAATGTCACCATTACTGATGTTCAGGCCAGACCGGTCCCCATTGATTGTTATTGTTCCATGTTTCACGTTAGCAGGAAGTCTTTAACCTCCGACCCGGCATTGTCCTGACTCTGTTTTTCTGCCATTGCTCATGTCAGAGGGGACACAGAAAGGGTAGGCATGATCATTAACCTCTGTCAGGGAAACGCACTTTTCCGTTTGTCTGACAAAGCCCGTTTACACCCCCTAATTGGATTTAATGTGAGCACCGAAGAAAGGAAGGTTTTTATTTAAATGGGCTGCATTCTGCAGTCTGCGGGTTGTGAGTGCAGCGAGGGAGAAAGCAGAGAGAAACTGATAGAAAGCAATATCAGAATTAGTCTTTGTTTTCGTGCAGGTTCAAAGCACTCTCCCTATTTCTTTCTTTGCTGCCACTTAAATGCTTTCCATATATAAACCAGGGGATCCCCGCTGTCTCCTTCTCATCCATTTCCTGCAGAGAGCATTGGTTTCTGTAGGGTGTAAATATGCGCTGCATTGTTTTCTTTGGTAGTTGGTTTGTTGTTGGGTTTTTTTTTTTCTTATTTGGATTTTTTTTTTCTTTTTACTGTATTCAGACCTAAAGCATTTTTGTGGAGACCTGGTCCAAGCGCAAAAATATGGCTCTTCTTTGAGTATATTATTGTCAGAAAATGTTTTGTAAAAATTTTGATGATGATATCAGAAATAAACATCTAAAGATGGGAGTTGTTATTGTTTTGTTTGCCTGAATAAACTGCATTGTAACTTGCATTAATTAAAGGGTAGCTTAACAGATTTAACACATCAACATTAGATAATGGGCAGTAATAGTGTCAGTGTAACAGTATATTGTTTTCTTTGGTTATGAAGGCGCTTTTAATCTTCTGTGCTTCTGAAGGAACAGGACTCTAAGGAAATAGGTGATGAAATCCTGCATTATATAACAATGTTATAAAGTGTCATTATGGGAAGTGTATGATCCAGTGTTTTTGGAGCTACTCAGGACTAAAGTTGAATATCTCGTATGCATCAATTTTGATGAAAGTGCAATACTACAGTAAATCCCTGAGTGCTCTTTTAGAGAGGACCTATTATGCTTTTGTGCTTTTTTTCCCTTAGTGTGCTATATATGAATGTAAAAGGTCTGCAAAGTTACAAAGCCCAAAGTCCAAACCAAAGGGAGTTACTCTTCCCCATGGAAACACTGCTCGTGAACTGCCTGAAACGCCTTGCTTGAAGTCTCGCCTTATCTTCTGTAACGTGGTGATGTCACCAAGTAACACATTTCCATAATACTTGCCTAGTGGCTAGTTCGGAACACCTTCAAACAAAGCTAATTAGAGCGGAGCTGGAGTGGAGTCCGAAGAGTTTGGTTCGGTTGGCCAATCCTGACAGTGGGCCAGCTGACCAATCAGAGAAGACTGGGCTTTTCCAGAGGGCGGGACAGAAGCTCAAACAGAGCGTTTCAGACAGAGGGTGATAAGAGGTGCTGCAACACAGCCGGTATGAGAAAAATAAAGCGTTTTTTAAAGCATGTAAACATGTTTTAATAGAAATACAAAATGCACCTAATAATGAGCAAAATAGCAACAAAAAAAATAGCGCCGTATGCTTCCTCACCATAAGGATTATCTGACAACAAAACAGCAGATACAAGCAGCTGAGCAAAAATGATTCAATAGCATTTGATATTTCATGAAGAAGACCTTAAATAATGAATGAAGGTAATTCACAGAGAAGAAAGAGTTCCCAGTGAGGACTGGGGCAGTGTTGGTAATTCATTAAATTACAGTATGTCACTGAGCACAAGGTTGCAAAAAGAAACAAAGAAAAAATCAAAAGAAATAGAAGCAAAATCCACCCAAACAAGCTGATCATGCCTATATAAATTTTGTTACCTCTGTACTGTTTCTATGGGTACTTTACAATGTCAGCTTTTAGAGCTAGCTCTTGATTTACCCTGAAATCATTGATGGTAAAATAAACTTGTCTTATCGGTTCATTCTGCAGTTGTTTCTGAGCCCTTTGCAGGATTTTACAAGCTCTGGGGTTTTTACAGAGAATCCGGCTCTGGCTGTTTGAGATACGGCTTTGTTTTAAATGTCCAATGGTTGAGGCAGATCTGATTTCTTTGGTATGTGAG
The DNA here is from genome assembly GCF_043250625.1 of Sebastes fasciatus. NCBI lineage: Eukaryota > Metazoa > Chordata > Actinopteri > Perciformes > Sebastidae > Sebastes > Sebastes fasciatus. The sequence goes on from NC_133813.1 coordinate 12,192,418, forward strand.
CTTCGTTGCTGTCTTCTCCATTCCTTGCTCTAATTTCAGGATTGTCTCGGCGAATTGTGCCTGGGAAATTCATTTCAGTCATAGTAAGATGTCCCCAAAAATATATAAACAGAATTCTGCTGGGCTGGACTGTAACTGACAAGTTAAAAGACTCATCCAAACATCTAAACAAAGTCACAGTAATGAGTGTAATCTGGACCTTTCGCCACCTGCAGGACTGCAATCACCGAGTCCAAAGAAAGGGAACCAAATCACACTCAGCAGGGTTTGACAGCCTGTGGTTAGCCTGACTGGGGTTTTACTCAAAATAGCAACACGGTCCACAGAGAGCACCATAGTAACAAGAAACACAGACCACAGTAAGAAACACATTGTGATCTGATAACGTTGTCACAAATTATGTCATCTCCTGTAGCTGGAGTCTCTGAGAAATTTTTGAAACTTGCCAACATGCTGAAACAGTGCTTCAGGCTCATCAATGGTCTTTATACCAAGGCATGATCTGAGCTGAAGTGTCGTTGTTAAAGCGAGGTTAGGCATATTGTTTTTGACATTTGTAAGAAATAAGCATTACAGTAACACAATCTTGATTCATATTTGATCAGCGCTGCCTAGTTTGACAGTTTGATCGGATTTCGCAAGTGATTGACAGCTGCTCTGAGACGGCAAGGCTCTAGCTCGCCTCTGATTGGTTCTTTTCCTCCGGTCTGTGAAATCTTGCAGATGCCATTGGGAGCACACCGGAGGACACACAGGCACACAACTTTTTTTCAGATTACCTGTCTCATGCACTACTGTCAGGATATAGTGACCGTTTTAACATTTGTTTAATCATATTTGCACCAATCTTGCCTTCTGCTGCTTTAAGTTGTTTCACACAATGTGTTTAAGGAGAAGTTACTACCTGGATCTACAAAGACAAAGTAACAGGATGTGATTATCCCTCACATTGATTGTAACCACAGCACAGGAAGTAAAGCACAGTCAGGCGCACGGTGAAGTGCACTTTTGTTTTTGTGTGGCTGCAGATGCACACCCCACCTGCGTCACACAAATCAGTTTGGTATGACTCTAAATACTACCGTAATCAAGAGGAGCCTGTTAAGGCCAATGCTATGAAGCCAGCCTGAGACATAAATCGTAGCGGTAGCGAATTCAGAACACTTTATTGCTGCAATCAGGAACAAACTGCAGCATCATGGTTACTGAAATTGGCCTAAAAATAAAATGTGAAACAGAGACGAAAATGTGAATAAAAGTAGTCCCCCAAAAGCATCTTAAAGAGCAGCTTCATACTTGCCAGGAAGTTCACGTATTCACTTTGCTGCTTTTATGTAGAAGTGTACTTCAGTGTTGGGTGTGGTTACACTTGCAACAAAGCACACTTTATTACCACACCCAACTACATGTATTCATCTTCCTTTGGCGCCTACATTACCTACAATGCAACTCAACTGTTGCTGCAGAGATTTGGGTGTGTAATGCTAGTAGCGGCTAATGTAGCTTCTAACTCCTGCATGGCCTCAAGTGGAGATGAAGACCGGGCTACAGAGGTCAGGACTGCAAGTATAAGTATACTCATATCAATGTACTAGTAGTATACTTGTAAGTGTGCTACTTCAATACTTCTTGCGGCTAAATTGGCCCACATTTTAGTTTATAAAAGTATACTTATAAGTATACTTTAAATATAAGAATAGTAAACTTTGAGTACACAACTAGTTTACATCCAAGTTGTTTTTTGTACTGCAACTATATTATGAATTATACTACAAGTGAACTTATAGGTATGCTTTTGGTTACTAGTTACATACTTGTAGCCCATTTTTTTAGTTACGAAAGTACACTTTAAAGTATACCCTCAATAAAATACTACTTTAGTTTTATATTTATATTTTCTACTTACACACTTATGTATACTTTTCATTATAAGCTAAATATACTTGGATTATTTTGTATACTTGCCATGTACACTTAGACTTTTCTGTATACTTCGGTATAAGCCAAGTAAACTTTACTTTAATTGTGTTAAGTTCATCACTAATATGTACAAAAAACAATAATCTGAAAGCCTACTGTCTTATTTTGAATTTTAAAAGAAGTATACTAATAGCATACTTGAATAAACTTATTTTTTTGTAAGGGGAAGTGCAGTTGGACTCTCTGAGCACTGCAGTTGTATTTTCCTATGTCCTTATGAACTTCATATCTTTCCTTGACCTCATGACATTTTCCACCAAGGTCAAGGGAAAGGGGTTAGGTAAAGACATTAAGATGTCATTTTTTTACTTTTTTTGACATAATTTGAGGCAATTTATCAGGTTTCGGGCAGCACCCTCTAGAGTCACAGTGTAATAATACTTCTCAAACAGACTTTGTGTAAATGTGTCAAAATTGGTGAAGCTCCTCTTTAAGATACTTTTGGGAAATGGGGCCAAACAGAAAGGTGTTGATGGCACAAAACTAAAATTGCAGTGTCACTGCATCACTAATGACGTTCCTGCAACTGAGACGCACAGTGAGTCATCATAATACTGAACAGGCACAGGTGAGGGGGAAAAAAAACCTTAAGAAAATGCAAAGACAGTGCCCACATAACCTACATTTCAGAGTTTGTGTTTATTTCATAAACTTTTTGGGAGACAGCTCTGTCACACAAACACTCAGGAAGTAAACTTGACGAAAACAGCCGACTTGTTCTTGAGTGAACCAAATACCCTCGGCGGAGGAGTTCCGTCAGTGTCGCAGCTGAGACGAGAGATCTGTTTGCTTCAGCCTGCTGTCACTTCAGATGCACACATCATGCCATCACCGCCTTGGAGGAACATGACGGGCCCGCTCACAGTCCGGGCTCACAGCGGTTTTCAGGACATGAGGTCTTGCTATCTTTTACTTTTCTCCTCCGATGATCACACGCCCTCTGGAGTAACATCAACACAAGACGTAAAGAAATGACCGGTACTTATTCATCAAATGTTCAAACCTGTAGCCAAGTAACCATCATGTAGGTGACACATTGGTCGTGGCCCTTTTATGAAACTGATAATCATACGGGTAATGCTCATTTTAGCTCTAGAACATACTGTCAGTGAAAAGGAAAACTTTCTGAATAGACACATTTCACAGCTAAACAATATAACTTTTACGCATTTTAACCAAAGGATATATAGTCAACACAGTCTCACGGCAGCTTGTGAAATAGACACAAAATTTAATCAGTTTGATTCATGTACATAGATACAAATTTCCTTTTTTTTTTGTGACACTCAGTACGACTTTCAACAACGTACTTTCCATGCATTTTTTGCCGAATGTCCAACAACACTTGACGCATGTTTCAAATGTCCACTCCAGTCTTTTTCAAAATAAAACTACTTAGTTAGGTGTTGGAATAGATTGACTTGGTTAGGTTTAGGCAACAAAACTACTTAGTCTGACCTCCTCCCTAGGCGGCCTTCGCCACTCTTTATACTTCCTGGTTCACAATTACGTGGATTACATACAAATTGATTTTGTGCTGACCATCACCAAAAAATATGTAATTCTTGTCTATGTACATGAATCAATACATACATTTTTTTGACTATTTCACGAATTGCTGTTTGACTGGGCTGGTATAATGCAACCGATTTGACTGATCAGGCCATTAAATAGGCATTATTGGTCGCCATAAACATCATAGCATTGGGTCATTAGGGGCCTACTACGCCAGTAGGTTGTAAAAGTGAAAGTGAACCTTAAAAACAACACATTCTAACAAGTTGTAAAACTGTTTGAGACATTACGTTTTGAACACAAACAAAAGGGCTTCTTTAGATTTAGGCAACAAAACAAAACCACTTAGTTCAGTTTAGGGAAAAACATTGTGTTTTGGCTTAAAATAACAACGTGTCAAAAGTGAAAATGAAACTGAAACTAAACCCTTGTGAACACAATGACAACTACACGTTGTTGGGTTCACACAGAATGCGAACCTCAGTCTCCAGGTTGAAAACCCTGTATTTTGTTTGTCTATCTATTGCCCCCCACCTCCACCCTGTATGGACTTTCATGATGTCTATACTACAGCGCCTGCCTTTTCTTCTCCTCCTGTCATAATTAACTGGTTGCTAGAGGTTGCTGTTGTGTTCTTTTACACCTTCTTTCTGTGATCTACCATGTGAATAGACGATAAAACCTATTGGGTGCGTATTGACCCACATCTATGGTGCTTATAGCGACCGATAACGCCTAATTAATAGCCTGACAACAGTCTAATTGGCGGATATAACTTATATACTACGATACGATACTGTACAAGTTACACTGAAATGCTGTGAGCGGCACCATATCAAACTATGCCAAATACTATGCTTTGGAAGCGTGCCAGCTTTTCTTCTGCAAAGGCACACATTATTTGAAAGGTTAAAAAAAAAGGTCTGACATGGCTGAGGGGTCAGCCTCTTTCAGCTGATTGCACACAACCCACCTCATCTAAGTCCGTGTGAAAAAAGCCCGTGGCTGGTGGTTGATTGGCCAGGTCAGGTGGCTTGGTATGTATGCAGTGTCTGATTCCCAGTGACCTTTAAAGCAGCGTGGTGACTGTGGTGGTGGTTTCGAGGCCGACAACTCTCGACTGGAAGGGAGTGGAAAATTCATGGCTTTGATACACTCTGAGGTTGTTTCTCAATGTTTTGCAACTGTAACTCTCTCTCTCTTTTTTTCTCCCCCAACCAGGCAAAGATTTCGATGGCACTGTTGGCCCTACATCCACTGTAAGTAATGGAGCTCCTCGGGCATGTGAAATGTCTTGTCCTCACACAGCCTACACTGGCTTTCAACTGTATCCTGCCACAGTCTGGAGCAAGCTTAAGTAAATCTCATCCGCAATTGTTGCCCTCTAAGAGAGCCCTTTTCTCGTCCCCTTTGGCACTTTCCTTTTACACACTGTACCGTGTCTTCCTCTTGACCTGAAATGAGCATTTAAAAATAGAGTTTACATTTTGCTGTATTTGCTCTCTTTTGGTTTTTGTATGCTTTCATGCGGTCTATTTTTTTTCTCAGCGTTTCCCAATATAAATGCAATTTCTTTTAGATGTTTTAAGAAATGCACTGCTTTGTTAAATAATTGAAAAAATATAATTCTGTTTATGACTGCTCTGTGCACAGCAGCATTATAAAATATCAACAACCAGGCAGGGAAAAGTGATTAGTGAGAGGGCAAAAAAAAATTTAAATAGTGAATGAAATTCAGCACAAAAACAATATTTACTTCAAATACTATGAACAGCTCCAAAAATGTTGATTTTTGGGACAAACTGTATTTGTGAAGAGAGTCACATTCTGAGCTAACCTCTTTTTAAATAACAATGCTCTGTAGGAAAGATTCAAACAATAATACAGAATAGTCTGTTCAAAATGAAAAAAAGGTTTGATTATGTATATGTTATATTAATGTTCAAATTTTAGACTGTATTTATAGTCATTTTAAGTGTGTTGAGACACCATCTTTAGACTTTGTAGGTTGACTTTTCGGAGAAACAGGCAGAGAAGAGGGCAACAGCTGACAGTTAGATGCCAGCAGGGAAGCTTTTTAAGCAGGGGTTCTCCACCACAGCAACCCAGTGATTCAGTAGAGGAAGAGTCCACCCCCCCTGGGACATAGCAGAACAAAGCCTGGCTGCTGGGCCTCAGACATAGACAGATTTGGAGATGCACATCCAAGGTCACCGAGGTTTCCCGACAAAATTGTGAAGCTTTAACCAGACAGATGTTTACTTCCACCAGTAAAGCCGGAGCAGCAGGGTGTAATGGAGGGGAAGCCGGGACGCCACGCAAGATCCTGAAGGGAGGGCAATGAGCTTTAGCTTAATCAGCAGCCTTTTCCCTACACGCTACAGTGTCATATAATGACAGGGAAGACAGTTGAGGATGCAGAAACTTCGAAGGCTCTGTCAAAGATGGAGCTGGTATTGTACACATTTTTGCACGTGAATGAAGTTTGCAGTGGGTGTGATCTCAAGGTCAGCAGTGAGCTTGATAGCCTAGCTTCTAGAAATGCCATGAAATAAGCGTGGTTCACTGAGAAAAAAGAGTGAGAAAAAAGTAATACTGAGAAAAAAATGGCAGCTATTTCTGCAGTGATGACAGTCACAATAGTCCAGCAACAACATTTCGCTATACACATTCTGTGACTCCTGTTTGTACCTTACATAATGGAGGTGCATAAAGTGTCTGAAATGCATCTTCATCATGGTTTGCATTGCTTTCCTTTTGATAATGAAATAATACAAGTTAGTTATTAATAAGGAAAGAAAAGTGTGTTTAAAATAACATGATATTCTACAGTGCGATGAATAAAGTAAACACAGACTGAAATTTGGTGTTCTTGCATTCCCCAACTGAAAGAAAACAGAAATGTCTTGCTTTGTAATGAATCACACACAAATATTTGGTTCAAATCTCCCTTTTGTTGAAACAAGAGGCTAGCTTGGTTTGAATCTCACAATTACAATTGTATATTTAATGCTGATAATTTAGGTCTTTTTAAGGTCACGCTATGTATAATTGTCAAATCCATACGAACCTAACTTGTTATCTGATCATCTGTTGGATTATCTGTCCTTGGCCATGTATTTTTTTCAGCTGTAACGTATTCCGGTATTTCAAACTAATCTGCTCAAAAAAAAAATCAGAAATATCCACTACTAAAAATCAACTTGTGCAGAGCAAAATGTTCGTTTTTGTGGATTATTTCTGCGACTGCTTCACAGTTAAATCCTCAAAGGTACAGTGTGTAGGACGGCATCTAGTAGTGTGGTTGCAGATTGCAACCAACTGAGTACCCCTCCGCTCACTCCTCCCTTTCCAAGACTGCGGTAACGTGAGTTGACGAGTGCAAAACCGTGGTAAGGCCAGTCGCCTCGCTCAGAGGCCATCCTTACCATAATAACACTAGCAACGGAAGTCAGACAGTGGCTGGCGGTACCACAGTTTTGCACTCATGTTACCTCAGTTTCACAAGCGTGAAAGCGTAAAAGCGTGAAAGGCCCTCTCTAGAGCCAGTGTTTGGTTTGTCCGTTCTGTGCTTCTGTAGAAACATGGCAGAGCAACATGGCAGACTCCCACTCCCTATGTATACATGAAGGGCTCATTCTAAGCTAACAAAAACACGATTTTTAGTATCAAGTCTTGAAATCAAACCAGCCTTAATGACACCATTGCTGAATAAATCATTTTCATCCACCACTTTATAAACTTAAGACAAATTTCAACCAGAACGCTGGCAGAAATCTAGTGCGATCTAATGAAAGTAGTGTAGACAATAGGCTTCAGCATCAGACTTTTTGTGGCAGTAATTGTTTAACAATATTATTAACTTCTGTCACTTTAATGTGGTGTAAAGGCAGAGATATTTTTGTGTTGGGAAAGTAGTTGCAAAACACACCTGCTTCATTTCACTAGCTTGAACAAGGTTGGACATTTCGCCTGAGGTTTCAATGTCTCTCATGGGGTTTCAACCTGTCTCACTTTTGTCACTACAAACCATCTTTAACTCCCTCGTGTGGAAGTTTTAGTCTCTCTCATGGGGTGCAATCACTCTACAGAACTGGACCTCTCTGGACCCTGACTTCAAGCGCTTTTTGTCTAAATTGGTGCTTCTTCCTGATGCAGAGCCTCCCAAGGCAGAACACAGACAACTCATGCATTATTTGAAAATCTACTGAGGAACGGCTCGACTGAAACCCTCCACTGGGTAGGGCCTTTAGCATTGAAAGAGAGGAATGGACGTCATCACAGCATAACAAAGCAAGTAGAGCAGATCAGAGAACAATGAGGCTCCTATATGGTGGACGGATAACATGGCAGTAAATGATTTCACTGGAGCTCCAAAATAGCAGGGATTTATGAATTTGGAATGAAAACACAGATATTAACATAACATCTTCCAAGTGAAAACACATCATCAGACTGTTCTCATGTGGGGCAAATGGGTATTAGAGGTTGGGTTGATGGATGGGTACATTTGGCTTTAACTGTAATAACACAAAGCTTTTTCCTACTGTAAGTGATGATGGATTTTCAAACACATTTTTCTTTTTCAGAAACAATTAACAACATTAATCAGCTTCTCAAAAAGGTCATTTTCCATGTCCAACCAGGCAACCAGTTGAATTTGCATGTCCATTTTGTATCACATAAAACTGCCCATACTCAGTCCAGCACGTTAAAGGTATGCTAGATAACAGAAAAAGGTAGGAGGCTTAACTCTTCATTTCAACACATTAATCCATCTAGATTCAGTTTTCAGCAATACATTTTCAACTATAGCCTAGACTAATAAATCAAGTGAGGAGATGGAAGTGGTATTTCCAATTGGTACAACTGGCATATAATTACATTTTCTGTGAAATAAAGTTTCCCGCTATGAATCTGTCTAATCTTTCAGAGCTCAGTGTGTTCACACAGACTGTGCTGGTCAGAGGTCCGGGAAGAAGACAGGCAGCATCGCCGAGAAGAAGAAGAAGAGGAAGAAGGAGGAGATAAGAGTGTGAATGGCATTTAAATAGGTTACGTGCCCTGAACATGAGCTGTGTGTGTTGTTGTTTATCTCTTGTCTTCTGTAAAGCACTTTGAAATCAGTCTATTTGTTAAAAGTTGCCTTTAGGGTACTTGACTTGCATTACAGATAATAAAATGATAAAGGTTAAAGACACAGGAGAGGAAAAGGAGAGGAGCGGACATAATCAGAACTTGGATTTAGATGTGCTTTTTTGATAAATGTGTGACCTTGGTATCAAACTAAATTCTCTACAACCCCAAGAGAGGGTTGAATATTTTAAAGCCACAATTCAGAGTTCAGTTGGGTCCTCACAGTGGGAATTTAATGAGAGACTCATATAGTGTTTGTATTCAGCTTATTTCAGTTGAATACTTGGCATTAAGTGTGTCTTGTGCAACATGTGCTGGGTTGGTTTTTCCCTTAGCTACACTACACAATAATCCTGTAGAGACCTGAATTATTTTTTTTTTACATTTTGCTAAGTGTTATTACGGCTGTCACAGTTTGCCCTAAGACTTTTCCAACTTCCCCCATCAATTGCTGCTCCACCCATCTACACACCTGTTCCTATTTCCCTCATCTGCTCTGCAGTTGCCTGGCGTTCCCCGCCCACCTCCTCACCTGCATCTCATTCCCTCATCAGCCTCTCAGTTCATACACCGGCCCAGTTCCATTCATTCCCTGCCAGACCATTAAAGTTGCCATGAGCCTCTGCCTTCCTGTCTACCTTTATCTGAACCTGCCTGCCCGTCTGCCTGTGAGCCTTTATCCAACTCCACATTAGAAATAAATCATTGAACTGCACCTGCTCTGTCACTTTCATCTACATTTGGGTCCAAATTCCTGTTCCCTGTAATCACCTCTCATTGTGACAATGGCTTTTAATGGGCCTACAGGGAATGTTTGTGAATGAGAGTTGAATTATTCCATATAATAAATATGATGCTGTTTGATCAGCAAAACTCTGAAAGCAAAACTGACAGTAACGGTGGCTTCCAATCCTCTAATTGGTGAAAAAGAAAGGCAGCAAAATTAAAATGTGGTCCTGCGGCAATTAATATACCATAAGGTTGGCAACACATCATGGCTTCTAATTTGTACTTCAGCTCTTCCTGTCTTGCTTTGGAGGAAACATGTTGTGACTTCAACATGTAAATTAATGTTTAGCCAATAAATACTTTACATGTTTCTAGTCTACTGCAAGGGCCTGAAATGTTGTAACTAACAAAACCAGCCTGAACCAAACCCAAAGGGGTTTTGGAAGAGCATCAGTGCATATGTGTGAAAGAGACTATCCACATACAATAAACTCATTGTTTCTTCAGAATTTCAATATTGAAGTAATCCATACTAATGATTAGTAATTTATACAAATACTGATATTTAGGTTTTATTGGCAGGATGACACCATATGTCTGTACTTTTCAAAATGGCTATATTTAACAATTAAAACGTTTTATGATGGGACAAAGCTATGGTTAAGGTTTGGTTATGTTTAGCAGAAAACTATCTTGGTTAGGTCAACGTATCCATCTTATCAAAAGTGGTTTTCCGTGCATTTTCCTACGCATGTCCAGCAACAAAAGCGATCAACGCACCTGTGCAAGCCTCTGCGCTGTTTAGGCAACAAACTGCGGACAATTGTGTAACGTACAAATAACAGGCGAAAAGGCTAAAATGCATACTCATGATACACCGAATGTCCGATTTAAACTATGTCAGTTGCTCTGACCGTCTAATAATGGAGCGGATGGGTTTACATTGGAGTTAGTTGAAAGCCCAGTGCTTCCTATATTGATGCTAAAATGTGCCTCGGTACGTTAGTATCAAATGCCAAGGGGCATTGACCAAGCTGCGGTACTTGACGCCTTGTGAGTGAGCCAGGGTTGACTCTGGGTGAGCCACAAAACCTGCTCCATTCTCTTGTGTTTGCAGTTTCACGCCAGAATGATTCACAAAACTCCACTCATCTGCATAAACACAAACTGAGCTGTGGCTCTCTGCCCTCCCACGCACAAGCAGATTCATTTGCAGCCACAAAATTAACAAATATAAGTCCAAAAACAATGCTGTTGTGGCTGACAAAAAAAATGCTTATCCGAGCATGTTTATTTGTTGATAGTTTTCTCATTCCTGAAGGGATAATATCAGTTGGAATAATATGTACTGTAGCCCTATGTGAGCAATTCAGAAGCATAATATGATAAATACTGAATATTGAATAGCAGCAAAACGCTCCATTTACTGTATGTTTCATTTCTAGCTCAGACACTATCACACAATCCTATTTTCCTCAAAGGGGCAATAAAGATAGACGGGTTAGGTAAAAGCCAAGTAAGAAGATGAATGAATGAATCGCACAAACAGCTCTGCAGTCTTGAATAGTAATCAAGCTGAAACACGGAGCTCCAACACTGTGAGCACGTCTGATAATGAACACGTACATCTTTTCAGACTCATTTTCCTTAATACGTGGACTCAGATCCAATGTCTTGTTCTACGGCATGCAATCTTGAGGGTTAATCTAATTTCCTTGGAGCTTTTTCATTTCCATTCTCACTTAAATGTATTCTTTTTGTTGTTGTTTTTTTCTGTGTTAGGAGAAGATAGGCTTATACACTGACATGTAGGCAGGGTAATGGCATATATCTTGCTCTTAGCCTGCCAAATAATGCAGTGCAGAGCTGTAACAGGCATCTAATTTATCTGAATAATAGGCAAAATGTATCACAGCCCATTGGTCTCTGCAGGGCAGGGATCATGCTGGCGGGGGTCTAATGACCAGATGGGAGGAAATTGTCAAATAGACCGTGAGGAAGCTGCATAGCCTCTGACCTATGAGCTGCTTCTCATTTCCCGATTTCGTGGCTCCTCGTCTCCTTGAGCGAGGATTGAGGAGGCATGCCGGAGGATGTGTCGCCGGTGTATCCTTTGCGGAAGTGTTTTCGGCACCCGCGACGTAAAAAGAGGCGTGACACACAGCTGGAATAATCTCAGGCAACACTTCATTTTACAGGTCTGCAAATGTCATGGTAATTAGGTGGTAATAGCAATTGCCCTATTTGAAATGTTTTTGGGAATTACTCCCAAATATCATCTCAAATTTACTTCCATGCCTCCTCCATCGTATCTCCCGTGGGAGGGACTAATGTTGCCTTCAATTGAAACTCGTGAGCTCGTGTTTAAAACATGGGAAGTCATGCGTACAATATGCTTGGCGTTCAAGTGGTTAAGTCGTGAGAACACCGTTTCTAAGCAACAACAATATTAACGTTACTGTCGGCGTCTAGAAGCCACAGAGGCTAATAATTTAGCAAGCTAGCAAGTTGGAAACATAATGCAGTGAATACAAACGGCATAATGACAGAGGAAAAAGATGAGGCCGTACAGAATATCAACAGTTTCGTCAGACCTATTATAAAATTACGAAGAAAAACAATACAGGGCTGAAATTATAACATATTAACTTATTATGCACCGAAAAATTTACTTCTCTCCACCATTTCTGACAACGTCAACAAACACGTCACAACTCGTTTTCAGAAACTTTCCACTTACGAGGTCGTGACTATACCACAAGCGGAGGGCGTTCATATGGACTCTTCTCATGAACACGGTAAACACGATCCCATTTGAAGGCACCATAAGACACAAGGAGAGGAGTCGAGAAAAGGAATCAAGGTGGTACAAACTCTGAAATGGGAATGGCCTTTAGGCTCGTACGGAGATCAGAGTTGCCATATTCACTCTTATCGTAGAAACTTGCTCAATACAGAAAATATAAGAACTGCATTTAGTAATCTAGAAAGGAAGGAAGTGGTGCGTTTAGATGTGTCCTTAATACATGTTCATCTTTCCCTTTGATAGAATTAGGCCTCAGCAGCACCGTGTGAAAAAGATAGATTTCATTGATGTGTAAATTCTACATGCTCAGCATCCATTGTGGGGAAGCATTTTCATGAACATGTGGTTTAAAAATCGTACAAACAAAAAAAGTCAAAGTTAAAATAATATAGTGCATCGGATCTCTCCTCCCAGACTCCAGACAGCAGTCTCTAACTCATTTGTGGTCATCTTCAAGGGCACAAAAGAACTCAAAATCCTCTATCGTCCTGAATCTGTCTTTGCCAACAATGCTCCGTAGTGCTCTTCCCTCAGTTCTCTAAAAATGTACGAGCCCAATGCAGGAAATAGATCTTAACTTCAATTGGAATGAATTCAACGGAAAAAAAACGTTGTCTCTTTTGAAAGTTTGTGGCGTGTTATTTTTGGTAAAGCTCTTGTTTGCATCAAGGCCGCTAACTTCTGAGGAATTGAATCACGCCTCCGGAGAGTAACAAGTAGAATTCAGCTCTCATCACTTCACCATTTAGGCAGCTGCAAAGCTCAAACTGAACACCGTCATCAAACAGAGAGAGGCTCTTTTTTGGACAGCCTGACTTGCAAAGAGCTCTGGATCTGTGATGTATTTAAAAATGCATGCGAGTTTTCAGAAGTCTAAGCAAATGATATCTTAATATATCACACTCCCGAGAGAGACTAAATTGATTAATAAGCTTTTGTTGTGGTTGTGGTGAGCTGCGCAGATCGCAAAATGTATCAGGCTTTTCAATTACTGTAACTGCACGGCGTACAGGGCTCATAGAGCAAGCAGACACTACACCTCGTTCTCTGTAGATGGACTATCTGAACCATTCGTGTATGGCTTTTACTGAGGCAATAACGCCGCTCCATGAGCAACACTTGAACCCAGCAGTACAATATATCCAAATCCATAATATCCTCTCCTGGATGCCACAGCAGCAATATAAAAAAAAAGAAATCCTTTATTGAATGCTCTGCTGGTGGTGTAACCCACTGTTCTGTAATTCTCCTGATTTTTATTATTATACATACCCTGCTGTCTCTCATTTATTAGTCTGTTTGAAGTTATCCACTAATTAATTACAATGGTATTACTTCACTATACTGGCCCCACCCCAAGCTCTTCCTTTATTCTATCAAATAAATATGATACAATACAATGATACAGTAATAATGAGCAGATTGGTTCAAGTTCAGTTTACTCATCACACAGAGTGTTGTCAGTTTTTCACGGATTGAGAAGAAATTAAGAAATAAATAGCCTTAATGTTTAGAAAGTAATTTTTTTTATTATTATTTCATTTCACTGAATATCAATTATGGCACAAATTCAATTAATTATCATAGTTTTTAAACAGCTTAGATGAAATGGCCAATAACATTATTAGATATGTACCAGTATCTTGTATTTTCTCTTTATAAAGACCGGATACTGCAGGTAAGACTTTAAGTATCTGGTTAAAAATGTTTTCCAATAGAACTTCTGCCCTGTGGAAGGAGTGTATTAAAGACAGCAAACAATAGTGGTCAATTAACAAACCTCTATTTATTTATTTTTTACCCTATTTTTTTTAGAGATAAAGAAAGCCAAATACAAACATTGGAAAATAAAGATAGAGAGAGATATAGATATAAAGCTATATGTAGAGATAAAGATATAGACATAAATGATATAGAGACAGATGTATATATATAGAGAGAGATAGAGTTATAGATGTAAATAGATACAGATAAACATAGAGAGAGATATAGATAGATATATAAATCAAGGTCAACAATTTGCATTAGCGTAGCCAGCCAATTAGGATGTGCCTTTATGTGCGGACCCCATAGTATATAATGCAACACCCACTGCCTGCTATGGTTCTCCCGTGAACAGCATGAAGACCCACCCCTGGGGATGGACTCATTTGGAAACATGCCGCCCATAGCCAAGAAATCTGCTTTCCACCTTTCCGCCGCTCCATCTCATCCCTCCCTTTTTGAAGAGAGTCAAGTGGGAGAAGTTGTCGCTCATTCTGCAGAAATGACTCTAGCGATGGCTGCCCGGCCCTGACAGGCTGAGGAGCGCTGAACTGACTGTGCAGGTGGTGTGCACCATCTAGGCGGCAACAGCGGGATCTCGAGCACCAAAGGCAGTTTGAGCCTCTAGAACACTCCTCTCTAAAGGTGTTGTCATTCAAGACAGCTTTGCAGCTCGCTTTGACCTCAGATAAGACAGTGTGTGAACTGACCGCCCTGTCGGTGCACCCCGGTTGCTTGCTGCTTCGTGGTGAATGCAGCGAGGCTACTCTCAGACCAAATTCCTCCGTTGTTCTAGAGAACATAAGTGAGTTATTTCAGGGTGAAGGTTATGCAGCTGGATGCTTTTTGTCTTCCACCCCATGCGGGAGACAGGGAGGCATATTTCAGTATACATCTGCAACACATTCCATAGACATCTTTGACATGATGTCAACACTGTAACCTCTTCACTTTCTGTTGATAATGTAAGTTAAGTTAAGTTATTGAATGTTTTTTAAACTAGAATGCTGGCCATGTCTTACACACTGCCCCTTTAAGAGCAATGTCAAAAAACAGCTGTCACTTCAGCTAAAGCTTTAACTATCTATTAATTATCTATAAGATGTTGTTTTTCTTTCTAGAACTCAGAGAGCTACTGTCAGAGAAGCAGGTTGAGAGTGACATTTTGTCTAACCACATCATATTCTATGCTCCAACTGAGCTGAAGACATGATGCATGGAGTTCTGGCCTTGCACTGGTGGCAGGGAAATAATTTCAAAATATTTGACAGGATGAAATTAGCTCTGCACTAAAATACAGGGCTGAACTTGAAGAGGAGGCTCTGCAAAGAAAGCCCCTGAAGAGAGAAAAAGAAAGGGAGCGAGAGAGAGCAAGAGAGAGAGAAAGGAGGATTAGTGGGAGAATGAGGCTGACAAGACTGAGGCAGACAAACAAACAGCTCAACAGATTGACCGGGGATGGAGGGACAGATGAAAGCTACTGACTGAAACAGTGACTCAGCCAAATTTCATAATCTCGCCACGACACAAGGGATAGAGAGTTGTTTTCAAAGTTGATAACCTGCGGTGAGCTGCCTCATTCCAATATTGGTGTAAGAGTCTCCCTCGTGAGGATTGAAAAAAAAGGTGAAAAATGGACTGCTGGGAAGAGAAAGATGATGTATTCCGAGCACAGGATACCTGTCGTCGCTTAATTACTGGATCAGTGTCTTAATTACTGTCTGTAATCAGCCAACAGAATGACTGTCCTTTCGCTCATTACCCGAAGCGTCAGTGTTACAATAGACTTTTCACAGTGCCTTCCTCTGTGGACACGCCGAATGAAAGCCAAGTCAGTTTCCATCAGTTGGGTAAACATCGGCTCGAACTTTAAAGAGCACTTGTGAGGGAAAGGGGGAAAGGTGAGAGGAACTGTCACAGAGTTAAACTAACAGGGAATTAAACGTAGATAATAGTTATTTTACTATTAACAATGAAATGATAATTAATGTTTACTAATTTTTTTTATATAATTTGTTATTTTAACAGTATATTTTTGTACTAATTATAACATTTTATACACTATATATATATATATATATATATATACATAAGTTGTATTGTTTGTTAACAGTAAAATAACTATGAACTAAGTGTGATGGTTATTATAAAGTGTTACCAATGAATTTGCTGTTGCTGGGTTTAATATGATATTTTTGTTGCGGGGTGTTAGCTGCTTCCTCTTTGGAAGAAACCACCGCACGCCTGATGTGCCATCACTGTTTTCTTTTGAGCTAGAAGTTTAAGTGGGGCATGACATTAGTTCAAATCCAGTAGTTTCCAATGCAATTTCCCTCTCTGTATGTTGAATAATGACTGGTTTATTCTCATATTGAAGCGCTTGTTTGGCACAATAATAATTTCTGAGAGAGGTGATCAACCTTAAAATTTATCAGCGCCAGCAGAGAGCACCCCGCTAAGATATATCATGTAATATAATTACTCTTTTCTTGTTGCCAAGGCAGCCAAACCAAGACGCATTTTTATTTTTTTTTTATTGCAACTCTCTTCATTCTGTCTACTGAACAGCCTTGAGGCTTTTGTCAGGCTTGCGTTGGATTATCAATGCCTGCTCAATAGTGGTTGAATTCATTTTGACTGACAATATGTGAAAAGAAAACTCTCTGGTTCTATTTATTAAGGCAATAATAACCACAAACCTGTTGAGAGGTGAAACTCCTGACGATTTTCACATTTGCAGAACTCGACGGTTGTCAAGGCGTGAAGTCGGGAAAATGTAAACATGTTTTGATGAAGTTATTGTTCAAGTGAGATGCTGGAGACTGGAGCAATTATTTTTTTTTGACTAGAACTGTCATACACATCATGCACTGAGTAAAATACCAATGGGACCACTTAGCAGGCAGTATTAGCGATACAAAACACTTGGCTGGAAAATCCACCTAGCTTCGAATTTGTATTCGGCGCTCTGTGTGGTACAGCGGAGGGAGGAGAACACCTGTTCCTACATTTGCTCCTACAGGCAGGTAGAGGCTCTAGAGACATAACTGAGGTCCAACATTGGGTTGTTAATCTTATACACTTTTTTTTCTTCGTTTTTTTTTGTGTGCTGTTTCTGGAATGCCAGTAGATTCAGCTAATTAGTAGGAGCCAGGTGTTAATTAGCCGCGGCGAGAGGGGATCGGTTTGGTTCCGATCCATACTGCGGTGTCTCACGCAGCTCCAACTCTTTGATCTCCCCTGCAGGGCTGAACGCGCCACTGTGCTTGTCATTTCCAATTAGGATGTTAAACAGATATTCCAAAGATATCCCCCTTGTTACTCCTTCCCGTCCTCATCCCAGTCAGATGAGTGGAACAAGGAGGATGACAAATCGGCGGAGTGAATATTTTCTTTCTGTCAAGTGTTCTCCTTTCAGCTGTCTGACGGGAAGCTGTAGCTCTGATACGCAAAGCAACACCTGCTGAGGAGGACGTGGGGAGCATGTAAACACAGCAACAATTTGCTAAAAACCCGAATGAGATCACTTTCTTTCCATCGCAGTTATTATTTCGGTGATTAGAGGGGAAGACAATTCAGTGGTAACAGTTGTCCCCGAGCTTTTAAACTGGCAACACTCAGCCTGGATGTTCTGCTTTGCACAATAAATACACAAGTTGTTGAGGGCCATTAAATGCATCATCAAGTCTAAATGTTGCACCAGTACAATTGAGTCATAATTTAGGTCTATCAATCACCGTATTATGCTAATTAAGAGTGTGTTTGTTGGCAGGGCCCATCAGAGGCTTACACATGTGCACACATTTCACCAGAGATGAAATACAGAGTGTACAGCCAGCTGTGTGTGGGACTCGCGGTGCAGGTGACATGGTGTATCAGTCATAGGGAACATTATTCTGTAGGAGTACTTTAACTTTTATGTTTAGATTTTAAATGCAGTACTTTTCTTGCAATTAAGTATGTGTACGTTGGTACTTTTCTTTCACCATTGTTGGATACTTACATAAATGGAAAAAAATGGCTGTGGCTTTCCAGGTATAGAACAAGCTCCCTAACCAATGGGCAGCAATTCCTTTTTTCCATTCCAATTAACATTTAGCATATGTCCTGTGTGCCATGGGTGGTGAAGTTAAAAGGGTAGTATTACCATTAATGGCAGCCCATTTAGTGCAATGCACACACCTTTCTTGCTTATGACATGTAATTTGTACGCCAAGTAGTCTGTGAGTCCAATGTAAACACCTCCTCGTAAGTATGCGATGCTCAGAGATAGAGATGTAGAATAAAAAGCGATAAAAAGACCAACTCTTCACATACTGACCCCTTTGGCATCACTTTACGGTTGCAGTTAACACGTGCTTAATGTTGTTAATTAAACGAAAAACACTTGCTTAGGTTAATTGGGTTCAGGAAAAAACAACATTGTTTGGCTTGAAATGACTACATTTTTACAGTGCAAATGTGACTTGACGTTATGAACACGGAAAAACAAACAGCTTATTGTGAAGTGAAAGTGAAACGTAACACATAGGACATGAACAGAGGTCTCCTGGATAAAAGCTTTGTGTTTTTTGCACCCATCCACCTCCCTCCCCTTCCTGCCTGGAATGTCTCTTACGCTCGTCACCACAGCACTTTCCTCAACTTCGACCTAAATGTGGACATTGCCGTTGCATTACAAATGCAAAAATTGGCATATAAATGGCACTTGAAAAGGTTAAAATACATCCTCATTATATGTGGATTGTCCATGTTATGCTGTGTTATTTATACGCCTTCCCGTGAGACCGGGTTGTTTAATGCATTACCCAGAGAAATTCAGTAACATTATTTGATATACAAAATATTAAAGTCTATTAGTCTTCCGTTGAATAAAACCATTTTTTTTTTTTTAAAAACTGTTAAAAAAATGAAATAAAGTACTAAGAGTTTCTTTTTACCTTTTTGTTTAGTCGTTTAAGTTTATAACATTTAAAGCCACTAAAGGTAGAACTTTAAAAAAAATCTGACTCTGGCACTCCCCGGTGGTGAATGTAAAATGAGACAATGTGTAAAAAAACAATTTCTAATTTCCAAATTGTTTTATTTTGAAAGACATCAAAATAGCTTAAATGTGCGATAATCACATACAGATTATACATTCAGTGGCTTTAACCTAAAATATCCATAACACACACAGCACAAACTAAATTGTGGACTTGGATTGTTCGTCATCAATACATGCTCAGTATTGGTCAAAAACTCAATAGGAAACCATTAATATGCAGAAACTTTCCAGATGTTTTGGTGAACATAAACAGATGTGGAAAAAGCTGTCCGCACGCATTTTGCAAATAGTCCAAGACGGCAACTCCCAGACGTGTGAATATGTTGACGAGTGAAAGCTGATGTAATGTGGGTCTAAATATAAATCACGTGTGTGTTTGGTCATGTCATGTCCTGCCATTAATGTCATACTTGCTAATTTAATGGCTTGATGTTCTTTTCATGGCCATTTGTCGTGCTTAAGGCAATCATACGAGTTTGCCAAGGCCTTATCGTGTCTTGACATTTTATTCTGATTTATGAAAGAGACGGCACAGTGTGAATATGCATAGAAAATGGATTAGCGGCTACAGAAATTTTTACTGGTGTCTAATTTGCATCTCTGCAGTGCCTCAAATATCTTGCAGCAGTTGCTGCACCGAATCGTGTAAACACCTTTGTTTTGTGTGATGAAAGGCAGGTGGGGGGGGGGGGGGAGGGGTGGATGGGGTGGGGGGAGTAGAGGCATTTTCAGAACAGCATGCAAATACAGAATAATAAAGGGTTAGAAGAGACACATTTGCATATGAAAAACTGTTCACTTATGGGGAATGCTTGATTCCTACAGTCTATGGATGAACACTGGGATGAGTAATGAGTCTTGTGGATGAGCACGTGCAGGAATGGCTCATGGGTTTTCCTCCTCAGTAGGATCCAATTGATGGGCTTACATAGAATTAGCCGGGCTCTGGAACTATAGGATTTTTCCTGTACAGAAGCAAATGACAGGTCATTTAACATGCTGCTGTAATGTTGTGGCGTAACGTGGTAATTGTTTGCCTGTGTAAATATGAACTTGTTCTCGTTTTTGAACTGCAAATCTGTGTGAGCAAACCACGGAGGAAATGGACGATTAATTGGATGGGTGGCACACATATATCCCGTGTTTGCACAGTGAATGGGATGGATGGGTAACAGCGTGGAGGGAATTTATGGCTACGGTAAAGGTGTACGACTGCAGCCTTTAGGACATAGAACCTGTGTGTGGCAAAAAAAAAACAGATACAGAAGGCAAAGAAAATCCATCAGAGATTGAAAGGCATGTCACTCAACGGTGAAAGTCAGGCAGGTTTATGCACAGGGAGAGAGAGAGGGGCACAAAGGGGGAGAGAGAGAGAGCAAGAGAGAAGAAGGGAGTGTGAGAATAAGGCTCGAGGGGAGACGGGAAAAAAAAAGCAATTGAGTGATACTCCTCTCAACTTGATTTTGGAGTAAGGGAGCTTCAAGGGTTAGAATGGGGGAATCATTTTGGAGGAGGATGTTTAAATTGAGAGAGTTAAAAACTGAGAACAGAGAGAAATGAAAGGGGGAGGGGGAGTGGTTGGGGTGGCGCTAAGTGAGTCTCTGTGAGTGGTTGCCAAGACTACAGCACAGCATCAGCAGCAGGAAAAACAAAAGAATGAGAAGCAATAACATTTATTTTCAAACTTTATTGAAAAAGACAGTTGTTAACCAACTTAAAATAATGACTTCACAAAAAAACATTATTTTTAAAATCAAGTTAACCAGTTAGATTAACACGATTGCTTTGAAATTGAGTTGAAAAAAAAAATAATTTGAGTGTTACCAATTGAAGTAGAAGTTTTTTCAGTGTTCTGCACCATTTTCTAACTGATAACTGCTTCTCTTTTTGATTCATTGCAGCATGAGCTATAATTAATACATGGACTAATTACTGAAGAGGTTTTTGTACTTATTTAAAAGAAAATACAAAACATTCAGAATAAAAAAAAAACATGGTGGTGTTTTAATGATTTATGCACATATTAATAAACATATGAACATATAATATAACCCTTGTAGAATAAGGATGTATTACAATTAGCGCTGTCAATTGATTAATATATGCACATTATAATATATATGTATTATTGGAAATCAATTAACAACATAAAAAATGACAAATATTGTTTATATATATATATATATATACATATATATATATTTATATATTGTCCATTTAGCACAAAAAATATGCTCAAATAATCACATGCAAACTCAAGCCCAACAGGCAATAACAGCTGTCAGTGTGCTGACTTAACTATGACTTGTCTAAAACTGCATATGATTATCATAAAGTGGGCATGTCTGTAAAGGGGAGACTCGTGGGTACCCATAGAACCCATTTTCATTCATATATCTTGAGGTCAGAGGTCAAGGGACCCCTTTGAAAATGTCCATGGCAATTTTTCAGTTTGGAGCATAATTTAACCTCCTTCATGATAAGCTAGTATGTTATGGTTGGTACCAATGGATTCCTGAGGTTTTTTAGTTTAATATGATACCAGTATCTTCTCTCGAGCTTTAAGACAGACACCCGGTACAACCTCTGAAATTGCGTTAATGCATTAAAGAAATTAACGGCGTTAAAAGGAATTTGCATAAACATTTTATTATCGCGTTAACTTTGACAGTCTTAATTACAATACAAATATAAATAGTTAAAATCACTGCATTTTTCCAAAACATTATCAACGACCCCTAAACTCACACAAATTAGACCACAGACCCCCCTTTGAAAATATTTTGCCCCAGGGTCCCCCATCTGTTAGGATTTTTGATTTATTTTGTATTACAGAAAGTGTATGAAACACATGACCAAAATAGTTATACATTCTGTCATTGTGTCATTTATGGGTGGAATAATACTGAAAATAAATGATTCCTCTTTGTGCTGGGGACCCCTTAGAACCCCCTCAAGAATCTCACTTTGAAATCCACTGTCTTAGATTATTAAGGGTGACAAAAATCAAAAGACATGAACATGGACTTCATAATAAACTGTTACATAATACATGGCAGCTCAGAAAAGGCTATGGTTGTTTGAATGATAAGAGATTAAACCCCATCTTTCAGATTGCATTTATCGATGTCTGAGCCGTGCTTTTAATGCTATAGATGTGAGAAAATATGAGATTTGTGACAAAGGAAAGGGTGAAAGTAGAGGGAGGTCATGACCCTAACAAGCACAACAAAATGACTCTAAAAGCTCCAATTATATTACATTACATACTGCACATAGTAGACAAATGGCCGACAAAGAAGCCGCCACCGCATGGCAGCCCCACCGGTAAAAGGCTCATATTGAAAGCCTACAGAAAAACAAAATGTAATGTAATAAGCACTGACGTTTTCCAATGGCCACCATGCCCCTGTCTTTTGTAAAGCCTGTCATTCAATCTGGTCTGGAGACCCTGAAGGCTTTTATCAATCAATGTCTCGGCAGAAGCAATTATAAGGAGAAGCACTTCTGCTGTAAACCCAAATCATCTTCATGCATTGCCTCCCAGTAAATGTTAGGTGGCACTGGCAAGGCAGCAATAGACGGAAATTGAAAAGCACTACACAGTTATGCTTCAAGGACTGGAAAAGAGTTTTTTTTTTCATCCAATCAGACAAAAGCGCCCAGATGCTAATTGAGACAGCATGAATCACTGCACTCACGCTCACAGGAATGTCTAAACCCCCATACTGCACTGCAAAATAAAAAATCTTACAGGAGCTTTGCTTTAAAACACAGACGTTTTCTACATTTCAAGACTGTATCCGTGTCTCACCATCTTTCTTTCTCTCAGGCTCCCTTTCTCTCTCAGTCAGTCGCATGATAGACTGACCTACAGGGATATAAATGACATGAATTCCTATCTATCATTCCTCCTCCGTTCCCTCCACCCCTCCCCCTCTCTTCCTCCCTCGTGCTGTGGAAATCAAAGACTGCTGAGCCAAGGGGAAAAAAAGATTCCATCAATCTTCGCTTGTCCCTAACAGTCACGTTTACCTGACAAAGTTGCACAGCACTCTGTGAAATGCGGTCCCTTCCTGCCAAAGCCTTGGCTTATGCCCCTGAAATACTGTTTCTTTCTTTATATTAAATTCTATCTAATGGGCTGCCTCGGCGTCTCGGCGGAGGCATAGGTGCATAATGCGAACCTGCAAGATCATGGAATCTGTCTCATGACCTTCGTCACATGTCTCCCTCTCTCTATTTTAAGCTTTATTTATTCAGGGTGGAGGTTTGCTGAGCACGCAGGCTTCGCTTACAACAATGCCTTGCTTAACATTCACACAGTTACACGCATTCGCTGGGAGCTGCCCTGCACTGATACAGTCTTCACTATTGGACACTGAGCAGCTCTGGTGGTGCAGCTGGGGCTTTTCCTAAAGGGTCCCTTTAGTGGTAGCTCTTGAGTTTCAATGCCTACAGTACCTGCATGGCCTCTCAATCTGTTGACATCTACCTCCTAATAAAATTAATTTCAGTGAATTTAAACTAAAATCAGGTCAAATTTGAATAGCTTTTTCATGTCATTATATTGCCAATATAAGGTCAGTATAGGGAAGCTCTACACTCCTCCAATTCTCGAGGGCACATTCGCCCTCAGATGATTTTTCTGTCTTTCAGAGGCTGTAGCAGGCTCAGGAATCCATTGGTACCAACCATGCTAGCTTGTCGGGAAGGAGGCTGGATAACGCTCCAAAGTTAGGCTAGATTTTGGCGAGGGAAACACTGGCATGGCCATTTTCAAAGGGCTTAAAATATGCAAATGAAAATGGGTTCTATGGGTACCCAAGAGTATCCCCTTTATAGACATGCCCACTTAATGCTTATCACAAGCAGTTTGGTGTAAAAAGCATGCAGTTTTTTTAATGCAGTATACATGTGTTATTTTTGCCTATAGAGTGCTACAGGAATGAGTCCTATAACCGGAAATGAGTTAGCATTTCAGCACTTCAAGTCCCCTTGTCTGGAAGTCAATGGGTTTTTTGAATGGGCTTCAAGTTAGATGCCTGAATTAAGGTAAACACAAGTTTAGGAGATTTTAACGTGTTGTTCTACAATATAAAATACATCAATGAATTCGTGAATTCGTGAATTCGTGAATTCGTGAATTCGTGAATTCTGAAGCTTTTACATGTCTTAAAAAAGGCGGTTGCTAACAAGTGTCTAAATTAAACTACTAATGCCGAGTCGTCCGCCTTGACAGTCTCATTGTGTATACTCACGCTCATGGGACCATGGTGTAGATTGTCAATAGCTTAACGTATTGTTTTACCTCTGGCGATTGCATGCATACTTTGAATATCATAAAAGTTTTGTTCATTTGTAAAGATTATCTTGCTAAACAAAACGTGTAAATATTATAAACATTTGTTTGCCACAGAGCTTATTTTCTGCAAAAATCCAAAACCCAATGGAAAAATCCCATTGGATTTTTGACGAGGGAACCCAGGGCGATACTAACGTCCTGGTTGGCCTACAAAAATACGAAATCCCTGCAGCACTCTAATCTAAAAAATGGTTTCTGCATACTGGGATCCCTAAACAGTCATGGAATTGTATGACTGTAAAGCTGAGACTCTTGTGGACCATTTTTTGTTATTTGACCTCTCTGTATATAATGACCTGTGGTGACCTCGAGGATAATCACAACCTCATGAAACTTTACAGCCACAACCTAGAGACCTAGGGCATTCAGAGGATGGATGCTTTCCTAGGTAGATTTACAATAAGGTTATCTGAGTAGTTCCCAGAACAGAAGTGCTCGCCATCCGATCACCGAAAAATGCAATTCTTGCAAAAATCTCCAAATGTCAAAAGTTTTTGACAGTAAATCACAGCATGGCTTTTTCTATGGTGTTCCTCAAGGCCTTAGTGTCTTAAATTCAGAACAGTATTCACATGCACTATTATATACATTCAAATAATTATTAGCTGCTGACCGTAAAAAATACTGTTTTCCATAATGGCTGTGAAAAGATGAATCTGAAAGAGGTGGGAGACAACATCCATGCTCCTATTTTTATGCAAACGTGCACAACATTTTTTTTATTTGAGGCTTCAGATGGATTCCACAGTTACAATAGTTTTTTATGTAATTCCCTGCTTCTTTTTGCTGAGCTGTTGCCGAGGGATAGCGAAACAAAGAGGGAATTTTGCGCTAAAAATACTGTAACTTTGGAAGAAACCCTCTTCTCTAACTCTAACTCAGGCTGCTGAAGACTCATATAAACCTTATTTGAACTTTGAAATGCATAGCTGCACAGAAAGAGGACTGTGGATTCCGTTCCCCATCCTTTTCCATTGGAAACACTTTAGAAAGGGATTTCTTCGCAGCCAGTTTGGAGAACAGGAACATTTACGGCGACTAAAACTTTTTGAAATGTTGCACACGCGAGAATTGTCATAACATGGCCCTGAAAAAAAGTGAATCCAATCCTTCAAACTTTAGATGTGAAACATGGTGGACAATCATAACTCTCAATTGCTTAACATTTTAGGAGGGTGCAGCCCATTCTCCTTTCAAAATAATGGCCTTCTACCAAAAATGCAATGCTGTGCTTGAGCATTTGGTGTGAGAGCCCAGTACTGAGGCAGCCTAATCCTTTCAATGAAGGGTAGATGTG
Source organism: Sebastes fasciatus (assembly GCF_043250625.1). NCBI lineage: Eukaryota > Metazoa > Chordata > Actinopteri > Perciformes > Sebastidae > Sebastes > Sebastes fasciatus. Next base: position 12,218,057 of record NC_133813.1, read on the forward strand.
ATTTTGTCAGACTGTGATTGAAAAGATATTTAATTGATACCTACATATATTAATAAATCTGAACCCATTTTGCCAATTACAACATTCTTACATTTATTTTGGTTGACATTTTGACAGCCTCAGAGGAGTAAATGAATTCAGTGCAGATAATTTTTATTGGATTCAACATTTTTTTAAAGTAAAAAATAAATATGGTAAATGCAAAATAAAGCAAAGTAATCCTAGAATAATGTTTGGATTATTGCAGGTTTTCTATGTCATTTCATTGTTGAATTCCTTCTGTATAGTCTATTTTGTCTATTTAGCAGCTCTGCTTTGAGAAATAACTTTCTTGGCATTGATGTTTTCTGCTCAGCATATTTCTTCCAGAGCTACGAGCTCAATGGCACAAAAGACACATTCTTTTCAAAAGTTCTGCCGATTTCTTGATTCCTGGTTTATGGCCCTTTACAAAGTACTGCAAACACATATTTCATAAAAGATATAGATAATTTCCTTTGATTAAAGTTGAGAAGGTTACTCAGTACTTCATTTTTTTCTGTAATTCTACAAATTCTTGCAAGTTTTTTGTCAGCTGTTTGAGCCTCTTTCTGTTAAATACAGCTTATGTCCTCTCTCCACAATTGTTGCTGTCACTTTCCACCAAATGCCAAGGTTGGAAACTAATCTGTAAAAACTTTATTTGAGGCTTTCAGTCCCACAGAAATATTAGAGTGGATTTACTTCAAGTAGCTGGTCATTATATAACAGTCTTGTATGCCTACTGTACATTCTTCTCTGACATACTATGATATGGAGATATGGAACTGTCCTCGGCTAGCCACTGAACGAATTACAAGTTGAATGTATGCAAAGATTGCTTTGCAGAGTCTCCAAAGCTGGAGTATATCTGTCCTCATTATTCTGATATGATATTGCCCTAAGACAGATCAGACAGCAGATGCTAACTACTCCACTAAGCTTGTATAACCCCTAAAATCTTTGCCCAGCCTTATTTTCCATCGCTGCGTTGATAATGCTATTGCAGATATGCTTATGATGGCCTTTCCAAATGTAGAAAGTTCTCTGGGTTTGGCGGAAAGCCTAGAGGATCAACATTATCATTGTGGACCAGAGAAGAGCTGCCCAGAAGCTTGTCCCCCCCAGAGGCTGCTTAATGAGAGGACAGAGAAAGGGGAAGAGGGATTGAAGCACCTGAAAGCCTGCTGTTCTCAGAGTAAAGCGAGAGAGAAAAAAAGAAAACGCCTGCAGCGAATGTGTTGACAACGGCCGCGGGGCCTCTCCAGACAATGTCACGACCCCGCTCTGCCTCCCGGCCAGCCGGCAACGCCGTTTATCCAACACGTTAGCCCCGTAGCCACGGTTAGGATGACTTAACACGAGATGACGACTCCACAGCTATGGCAGAATTCCTGAGGATGCATGGCTCATCTGGGAGGATACTGGCCCGTTAGCATCCCATCTATTGTGTTGTTAACATGACAAGACATATAGCCACCTCTGGAATACGCCCTGACAGGTGTGTGATGTTATTGCTCAGTATCAGGGCTACGCAGAGCATCATAATTCTGCAACAGTATCCTTCAGGGTTTTGGGTCGGAGAAATACTCCTCTCTCTGAAAGGCCAGGAGCTACTCTGAGTTAAGTGCTTATTTTTGGATCCCCGCGAGGTGCATATTTGGCATTTAACCTAGATTTTATTGTAAAGCAGCTACATGTCAAACTCATACTTGCCAACCTTGAGACTTCAAAAATATAGGGAGGATTTAGAAATCAAAGCGGGGAATCTTGTGGTCCTCCCCCAGAAAAATGTGAGTTTCAGAGACTTTGTTTCCTGCATTCTGGTGGTTTTAATGCAAATGGCAAAATATTAAGAACACTTCAACAGCATTTTTAATCTTAAATGCTTTTTAATTTTACTTTTAATTCTCACGAAAGAATACAGAATAATCTGGCGTGAACTTGTGTGAATCTATGGCATAAACTGATATTCATCAGTTTTTATTCATTCATTTATTTTTCGCCCTTGCTTGAGTATTTCTTTCCCTTATTACTCTCCATTTTTCTCTCCGTCTCTCACTCACTGAAAGGCCTTTCAGACACACCCCGACAACGTCACCAGTGCACTCTGAAACACATTATTTCCAATGGCTTGCGCTACGCCACGGCTTTACGCTGCGTCGAGCAAAGCCCGACTTCGGGCGCTGCACGTTGTGATGTGGCAGCGGCGAGCGCAGCTCAAACCGAGTTGTGTCGCGACCACCTCTCTTCTGCCAGTAAACAACTTTAGACCTGTAGCTGTATTGTTGTCCAGGTGGAAACAGTCAGGCTTATACACGCTGTACAGTGCCAGAAACAGGTTGTGAGAACGAAAATGAGAGAAAAAGGGAGACAATGAAAAACGAGAAAAATCAGGAGGGTTGGCATGTATGGTCAAACAATTCGCCGATGACGTAAATAAAAAAAAAAAAAAAACATGGAGGCAGACACATCCATAACACGGGTAACAGCTTTGTCTGGGCGAAAAGGCATGTAGCATGGAAGCAACAGGGAATATATACATCTTTTAAAGCACTAGTCCCAATTCTCTCACCGCCCTATTCTTTGAGCTCTACAGGAGCAAAGACTCGAGACAGTCGGTGTTCAGAGAAGCATCGCTTTTTGTAGCAACATGTGAAACTCTTAACAGCAGCCTCCATGTGTGTAGCCTCTGTGGCAAGGCTTTTTGTGGTATTGACATGAGAGTGCACTGAAAAGAAGACATGTGAGTAGTGCTCACAGGGAGCAGTGTCTCATTGTGTGGAGGACTTTTAGCTGGAACCAGCATGAGCATTATGCTACGAAGTGCAATGCTTGCGGTGCAGGGTGTGAAGGGAGAGCAGAACTGAAGTTGGCTCTGGCCTTCTGTAACCTCTGCAGGAAATTCTAATGTGATAATGGAAGCGCCTTCCTTTTCCAAATGAGAATATAAACAAATGATGGATAGCAATAATCGGAACAGTCAGCAGAGCGCATCGAAAGCCCCAACGCCCACATGACCAATGTTGAAATGTTCAGAGAGGAAAAAATAAATGGGGAGAGAACCAAAATGAACAATAAAAAAAGCTATCCACTTTCATAAATAACTAGAATTAGAGTGAGTTTAGAATTGAGGACCGGTACATAGTATAAAAAAAACGAAAAAAAAGTGAGATAAAAAATACCCTGCAGTTTGGAGCCCAGTGAAAGGCAGCATGTTGTTCACTGCTTCTGCACATCTACTCTATGTTGAGCTCTGTGTGTGGGTCAGCATGGCTATATGTGTGTGTGTGTGTGTGTGTGTGTGTGTGTGTGTGTGTGTGTGTGTGTCCGTCCTCCCTCTCAGATGCTGGTCCAATGCAATGTTTGTACCTGGCGGTGGGTGCAGGTGCAGTGTTGGCCTGGAAGTCCCATCTCACTGCTGCATCATGTTTTTTGTTGTTGTTTTTTTCCTGTGTCTCATCTGTTTTGCTATCTCATTTCCATTGCCCAGGCTACTGTGCATTATGCTGTTTTATCCCAGCACCAACACAACCTGATCTGATATAAAATGAGTTCTTATTTGCACAGAAATAAATCTTTTTTTTTTTTTTTAAATGTGTAAACTTAAGTGACCAATACCATCCAACAAGACTTTTTGTACCAATCCAGGCAGTAGTTGTTGAAGTCTGGACCAAATTGGTGGACTTTTTTAAAATTTAAATCAGAATCAACATCAGCTTTACTGGCCAGGTATGAGTACACATACCAGGAATCTGTTTTTATTGCTCTCATTGTGCATACACAGCAATATAAATACAGCTAAAGACAAGGACAATTAAGCTGAGCAAGAGTTAACATAAACATGTACCTATCATATAAGCCCTAGAGTGCAAACATGCTGAAATAAATATTGCATGACTAATGTAGCAGGTTACCTTATATACATGAGGTATAGGTGGATGTGTATTACATTACACATTGCAGTTATTCAGTAAACTGGAGAAAGTGATTATATACAGCAACATGGTGCATTTTTGGCTCTTTTAGCTTCTGTGTGATGCCCCTCCCACTGTCTTTGAGGATGTCCTGGCCAAACTCAGCAAGCAGCTGACTGAGATAGGAGGGTTGTTAGCTTGATTAAGCTCACCTGTGCCTTCCAGGCTATAAAAGCTGCTCCATGTGCTCACTTTCTCTCTCCTTTACTGCAGCAGAAACACACCCTGTCCTTTGGTTTTGCACTTTCAAAACCTCCACAGCACACATGACACACATCCATGCATGGCTTTCATTACAGACTTTGCTGATCTGCACACCTGATCGTTTGCGTTGTGTTAACAGTAGTTTAAATTATGTTGGTTTTAAGTATAACCTTGCATGGACTCCCTCCTTGTCACATTCCCTGAGCCAATGTGTGCACATTTACTATATCATTCATTCACTCATGATTTCCAGCAGTAGCAGGCACTTATTTTCAGGAAACAAGCTCTTATCTGTCCAGTGACAGCAGACAATCACAGTTATTGAGTGGAATATTTAGCATCTGAAGAGCAAGCTATTTGAGACTTGGTGGAGACCAAAACAAAGATAAAAGGAGAAGGAATATTAAGCATGGTCTCCTAAAAATGACGTTCCCATACAACAAAACTGTCAATTACGTTTCAAGGGAAACGCGTTTTGTCCCGGACTTGTTTTTGACGTATTACAAATGTGTTTCTAATCATAGTCCGCGGAAGTCCGCTAGGAAGGAAATTGGAGTGGATGAACGGTTCATACAAAACTGTGTGAAACCATACGTCAACATTCACTTATTTTGATTTACATCCATAACTTAAATAACGTGTCAAACTTACTTAGGCTATTTTAAGCCGAACCACTATGTTTTACTAAACATAACCAAATAGTTTTGTTGCAGCTTTGTTTTATTTTGTTTCAATTTACGACATTAATCATACGTTTAAAACTGCGACTGTAATTTGGGTTAAAATATGCTTCCCTCAAAACGTAATTGAGAATGCAGTTTAGTTGTATGGGAACGTAATTTTGTAGGAAACAGGGTTGGAATATTGGACTTGCATTCATCAGGTTAACAGGAAGACAGCTACAGTGGGATGATAATGTTGTTTTGTGTTTGCCGCATTCGTAAACAGGCACTTGTAGCAGACACAAGAAATTGACATAATAATGTGTCAGGGGCTATGTGTTTGCCATCTTGTATTTTTTTAATGCCCACTAGCTGCTAAAAAATCAATGAACACAGCTTTAAAGGTACTTCACCATAACCTTAAGAAAAATATACTGATCCCAGAACAGGAAATCAAAGAATATGAAACCAGCTGAACTGAACTATAGCCATAGAGGAAATGTCTTTATTGGACAAAAGTCACAATTAGGCCTAAAGGACAATATACTGACCTACTGCACGCTAAGCCAAGGTTTCCAATTATCCCCCCCCCCACCCCCACCCCTTTTACAGTAAGGACCTGATGTTGCTGATGTGGGTAGACATGTTCTATCTCTCCGACACTGTGCCTTGCTTTGGTTCATACCTTTGTGATTGATTATTGATTCATTTGATCAAGGTAGCGGGCATTGTCCGTGAAGTCATTCTTGATAAAGTGTTGTGTGAATAAATGACTTGAATTGACTACGCAGCTGAATTGACGACAAACGAGCACGCCCCTGCTGCTCTATACATGGAGAGTATGGGGCCACAGGGGTCAGTGGTATCCTCCCCTCTGAGCCCTTCCACGCCACCCACATGTAACCATTCACCTTCCAATGACCTGGTTATTATGTACTATTTGGAAGCAGACTGTTTAAGCCATGTCAGGTGGCCTAAATAATGCCATCACCCGAACAAGCAGGATTCAGCAGAGAGATGGGTGGTGGGGGGGTTGGGGATTAGCCAGCGTGTTGGCTGCTTGTTGTCTCGCCTGCTGAAGGGCAGATGGAAATTACTTCGGAAAAACAATCCTTTTATCAACCAATGTCAATATTAATATTAATCGCCCAGGGAGCAATTCTGTGAGCAAAACTCAGAAAAACAATGACAACAAAATCCAAAAAAAAAAATGGTAAACATACATTCATAGAAAGACAAACAGCCCAAGGTACACACACAGAGGCCTGTGCCCGGGCCAACACTCCCATTCACTGAAGAGGCGAAGGTCGCTTAAGGACTAAACTGCAAAGACTGCAAGCAAACCAACCCCAGATATATAGTTTCAATATACATTTCTAAACAGTCAGTTGAAATATTTTAAGGATACCTTTCAATGACAGTAATTCAGTGTGTTCTAAAAGCAGCGCTAAGATTTGGATGCAATTCATAATGTATAATTAGTTAGACCGCATACTGTAACGTGAGGGGCTCTATCTTATACCTGGCACAAAGCAGCACGCAGCGCAGCGCAACTGTCATTGCTAGTTTCACACTGACACAGTTGTCATTTTCACGCCCAGCGCCCATGTTGGGTAAGTAGTACTTATGCCCATACCTGTTGCCGTGTTGATCTTAAAATTAGATATTGTTGATGCATTGCTATATTGAGGCAGCAGAAAGCAATGACCAACAAAAACCTGGTCTAAAGTCAATGCCGCAGTATTTCTTTGCTATTTAAATAGTACATTATTCAGATAGTAAGATGTGCCTACATAGGCGGGTTCACAACCTGCAAGCCCGTACATAATGAAGCCAGTGGACAGTGACAAATAGTAATTGGAGTGCCCTCCTAATCAGTAAACAGAATATAAAACTCATCAATATAAGACAATACGTTGTGACGAATGGTTGGAAGCTTCGAACCGTCCTTCATAACGTTAACATTCAAATTCTAAATCAACATTTGAATGTGCATGTCTATTCATTCTGTTTAAAGCTGGTATTTCTGCACAGTTGTAGCTATAGATAAGGCTAGACTAATAGTATTATACTATTTGTTGAATTCATAGTTAAACGGAATGAAAGACGGCACTCTGATTGGTTTGATTCATGTTATGTTATTATGCACTGTTAAACTATACAAGTGAAGTTGGAAACACCCTAAATGCACTTGCATCATGCACTTTAGACCATGCACTATAGATTGTTTAAATAGGGCCCAAGGACTCATGTCTTCATGAATAACTCAATAACGGAATACTCTTATTTATATAAGACTTACTCCACACAATGACAAGGATATTTATGCTGTGTTAAGCTTTCAGGTTTACTTGAAACCACCATCATAATGAGGTAGAGGCTTTGAGAAATAGCTAATATGGTGTGCAACCAGGTGTGCAAGCTGATTGTTCAGTAGCATCATTTAGGCTACAAATCAAAACATTTTCTTAAATTCAACACCAATATACTGCGTAATAGCATTTGAGTCATTACCTCATGTACACAGCTTCAGCTCTTTATTAAAAAAAATCAAACTACTATTCAAAAATAATTTATTTCTAATGTTTAAATGCTTCCATAAAATACTTTTTTTTTTATTTTAGAGGCAATTATACATCCACAGCCCTACAGCTTCACTACTGTAGAGTATAAGTGAATCTCATCTGTCAAATGAGGGAGAACGTTACACATAATTGTGTGGTGCTTTCCATTGGATTGATTCCATACATCTGATGTACAGTATGGCTGTAAATACTGCAATTATCTAAATAACAGAAGGATGATGGTTATTAAATATGTAAACGGACACGTAGAGCAATATAAACGGCACAAAAGGTTGTTTATTTTTTTCTCTTTTTGTCAATTTATTTTGAATGTCACAAGCTGATTTGAAACAAAACAACAATCATGGTCCAGTCACACCTCATATTGCATGACATGTGCACACCACATATAATGGGGGGTTTTGAACATAAACAGAAGGAAGTTACATGATAGATTTTCATTTCAATTACACTATGCAGGGTTTTACCACCAAGGCATACATTAATCAGAGTTTTTGCAATATGTAAGAATATTCAGCATTGTCGTTGTGTTGGATGCTTTATTTGACCTCTGGTTAACTAATCTAAGACTGTGTTAAATCCATTAATAATATGTTTGTTACCAAAAGGAATATATCATCAAATATATGTAAAATGGTATAAGGCTACTCTATAGTCACACAATTAAAAACTTAATTTATTATCAGATTAAGATTTAATTTACTAATATATAGGAGCTTTCAGTACAATCATAGATCATCCAGTAGTCTACTTTCTGCTTATGGTGATGAAAACAAAACGGTTGAACTGTATTCAGTTGAACCCAACTCACATTTTTATGTCTCCTCTTTGGCAACATCCAGGAGGCATTATTCTTTCAGGTTGTCTGTCTTTCCGTCCATCCATCTGTCTTTCCGTCCATCCATCTGTGCGTACATATTGTACGTACGTCCTGAGGAATGCCTGGAGAGAATTTCTTAAAATTTGGCACAGACGTCCACTTGGACTCAAGGTTGAACTGATTAGATTTTGGTGGTCAAAGATCAGGGTCACTAAGAACTCACAAAACATGTTTTTGGCCATAATTCAATAATTCATATGCTAATTATGACAATTTGACACAAATGTCAAATAGGATAAAATAATGAAGTTATGACATATTGGACAGAAATGGATGTAAACTGCAACTAGACTGATTGGTGGAGGAATACAACCGCAATGCTGTAATTCCAGTTTATGTGAGGAATCTACCTCCGTAGATGTGTTCTTATTAATGCTTCAGATAAATACTGCAATATTAACACAATTTAATTTGTTTTAGATTTAATCCAAGTTTGTGCAACAGTTTTCAGAGTTAAACATTCATTTAAAAATGATTTTACATGCAATCCTTCTTTGTGCAACCTAGCCATTAGCTTGCATTTCATAGCCTATTTCATTTTCCAGAACCACTGAGGGATGGCAAAACTCTTTGCTTGTCAGGCGCGACTTTGCGAGCCTGATTGAATCAGATTCAAACAAATGGACTCAGCTGAATCTGTTTTGTAGTGATTAAAGCCCTGCGCCAGGTAAACTCCCCAGCTCCTCTGCAGCGCTAAGCTTTCAGTTCTTGGAATGAGACTTGAGAGCATGAAGTGAGAAAACAAAGATGCTGCAGAAACATTGTTTTGGCGTGTTACACTGATCCCTCCAAGAGCTGAGCGAGGAGAAGCGGGCTGCGGAGTCGAACTACTGGGAAATATCTCTTGGATATCTGGCGGCAGGGAAATAAATGTAATCCCTCCTTGCTATTATCTTTCGTCTGGGCTCGTGCGTATTTGAGATAATGTCGGCTTGGAGAGAGTGGAGTAAAAGCATACTCTTCCAAATAATGCATGCATCTGATTAGCCTTTGGCAATATCTCCAACTTATATGGCAGATGGCAAAAGAAGAGAGAGGAGGGTAGAAATGAAAGAGAGAGATGTATAATCATGTTTGACTTCTTCTTTTTCATGCTGTTTTAAAAGACTCTCCTACATATCTTCCAGAAGTTAAAATGAATTCAGCTGCATGTGGCTTATTATAATTTCATTGTCCAAAATCTATCAATTCAGCTGACAACTTGAGGGTTTTTTGATGTCGAGGAAGGGTCAGACCACATCCCTCCATCTTACATGAATCCTGCAAGAACATAGAAATAAATTGCCTTGCAATTTGCAATATTTCCTCTCCACAGACAGCCACAAGCGCTGTGATTTTCATTGAAATATCAACTATGAATTACAGGATCATAAAAACGACATGATACATGTTTTAACTGTGTTAAAAGCCGGTATTGTCATGTCAAATGGAGCCAGCCCTGACTCCTGCATGCCAAGTATCCTACATGCAGCAGGGTGATTTTTTTTAACTTCATTATTCCTTTTGGATTCCTTATCAAAGTGCATACTGCGGCTGTGATTCTCTTTTCTGGTTCATCACACCAAATAGATCAGCCTGAGATTCATGTCTAATTCTATTAGTCATTCCAGCTCTCTGAGGGGGAAGTAGTACGATAAAGACGAGGGAAGAAACACTGGAATCCTTTTCCCTCTGTGGGTACTGGCACCAACTTTAAACTCCCCTATCCTCGCCTTTCCTTTTTCCTCTTTGTCTCGGCTGTTTTTTGTCTGTCTCTATCTTTCTCTCTGATGTAGACAGAAGCACACAACTCCCTCCTTAACATTGTTAAAGTAAGTGATGGAGTGATTCCGATGGGCCAACGCGTCCTCCCGCCTCTCGAATTTGTTGCCGCTGTTGTTATAAGTTCGATGTCTCCCTCTGTCCTCTCTCTTTGGCATCTGTCGGCTGCCGCTGTGCCTGCAGGACACCAGAGGAGACGACTGGCATCCTCAATGAGGGAGGGAAGCGGCGCTCGCCTTCACGCTCCAGCGCCTGCACGCCTGAAGAGATGACGGGGAAAGGGAAAGGTGTAGGTTGACGGGCCAAAACAGCTCTTGCATACACGTAAACACACGGACACATTTTCACAAATACATTATGCACGCTGCGCATTTGGGCGTGCAAACAGGGGCTGGACATGATAACAGAAACAACTGTACAATATCATGCAATCTCATACAATTCATCTGGCTCCCATAGAGTTAAACACCTCAATAAAAGCAATAAAGCAACACCATTAAGGTGGTTTATATGTACGCCAACTGCACAATCAATCTAACACTAATGAGCTCAAGGACACAAACAAGAATACATTCATGATAGGCCTATTATACAGTTATATTTATGGCCCTGCAAACACAACATATTTTTCTTGCATTGAAAAAGATTGACGTACAATCTGTTAACATAACCAGTTGGTTGGTTTTGTTTACAGATCTATGGCACAGGCACTACATCTCTTACTGTACATTCCACATTTATTTTCTGCACATGTAAAGCTAGACAGCAATAGAGTGCACCAGTGGTGATGTATTTTTTTTAAGCCAACCAGGAAGTTAGCATCGCCCCGGGTTCCCTCGACAAATAGCCTATGGGATTTTCCATTGGGTTTTGGATTATTGCAAAAAGTAAAATCTGTGGCAAACACGTTCATGATACTTACACATTTTGTTCAGCAATATTATCTTCACAAATGACCACTTTTATGATTTTTGAGGTGTAAATGCAATCGCCAGAGGTAAAAAGCTAACTTTAGGCTATTAATGAACTACACCGCGGTCGCATGAGCGCAAGTACACACAACGAGGCTGTAAAGGTGGACGAGTTGGTATGATGATGTTTAGTAGTCTCATTTAGCCACTTGTTAACAACTGCCTTTTTTAAGGCTTCAAAAATTCAGGAATGGGTTATTTCTTAATGCATTTTGTGTTGTAGAACAAAACGTTAACATCTCTTAAGCTTGTGTTAACCACACACCTTATTCCAGGCATTTAACTAAAAACACATTAAAAAAACCCATTGACTTCCAGACGAAGCAACCGGAAGTGCTAAAATGCTAAATCATTTCCGGGTTTTAGGATGCATTCCTGTAGCACTCTATGCTTTCACATGACATTGGAGTAGTAAAGAAAAAAAAGAAAAAATCAAAATTGCTAGGGTTTTTTTGTCCAGGAAGAGGAAAATGTTGGTGCTCAAGGGATAAAGGAACTGAACTCTCTAACTCCTATTTGTGATGGATATGTACTTTGTTTTTTCCATTTCAGTTGCGATCATGCTTTGGGTGATGCAAACAGGAAATCTAATTTTGCCAAGGAGTCAGTAAGTCAGCTGCAGGCTTCACCTGAGACAGCTGAGCCCCATGTGTGTAGCCTTAGGTTGTTTTTATTTTGAAGAATCTACGCTATGAAAAGTCAGGGTGCATTGGGAGTTCATGTTTGCTCTCTAACAAGTGATGTATAACAATTGATGCATAATCACAGGGATTACTTCTGATACTGAGGAAAAAGTATACTTTTGTTGATTATGAATCATTATATAGGCTTTAAGGTACATTGTGAACAGATAATATATGTGCGATTAATCACGATTAACTATGGACAATCATGCAATTAATCGAAATTCATTATTTTAAGCGATCGACAGCCCTAATATATACTGTACATGATCATCTGCAATTGTCTTCTGGGTTTGATTGTCGGACTACCAAGTCTTCTCTGATTACAGTGCTTTTCATTAGTCAACCCAGCCTCTGAGAAATTACATTTCTATACTACTAATTTGCGACTGCAAATATGTTTAAAAGAAAAGTAATGTCACATGGAGTATGCTTTTATCAACATAATGAGGAAATGTTTCAAATGAACGTATCTGCAAAGTCAAAAAATGTTCAAACAATGTGCCAAATTTTCACATTTTTTATTTTGTTTACCTCCATATGTGCTTTTGTAATACCCATCCTCTCATTAGCCTAACCACATGTGGAATGCAAATCCCAGTCTCCAGGGTCAGAGCCCTGGGCTTTGTACACCCACCATTCACCCCGACCGATGTTCACATCGCCATGTGTTTTCTACATCTGTGCAGCCAGGAAAAAAATCCTGCAAAACAAAACAAGAAAAACAAGACTTGAATGTACAGCAAGGAAGCTTTCAAAACATTCCTCAAATAAAAAAAAAAGGTGAAAAGAATGTTGTTTAGTGTGATGAATGCCCATTTCAAGCAGGTTTCAAGGCTCTGCAAATTGTTTTTCTTTTTATATATTAGAATGAATAGGCACTGATGTCTTCCTGGAATGAGGGAAGCAACGGCATACATATTTGTATTAGCTGTACAGGATTTAATGACCTTGATGGGCCAAAACATCAGTGAATGATTTCAATTATATAGAGCACATCAATATGTACCGGTACCTATTCAGTGTGTTTCTATTAATTGTTGTGTGGGTTGCCCCTTGACTCACTCTGGTGCAACCTTGTCTGTCTTCAGTTTGTACGGTCTGTTGTATCAACGAAATAAACTCAATCACCCTCTTTTTATTACGGGAGATAATCTTTTCATTCATTCAAATAAATGTCTAATAGTGAGGATTTGAGAGCACTTGATCTGCTCTTCGGGTGGCGCAGCTGGCTGGATAAAAGATTAACATCTGAAATTTATAAAAGGGGAAAAAAAAACAACATAATTTTAAATGTAACCCAAAATGATTTCAATCTCGTCATTGAATTGGGACCAGATTTGCCAGATTTCATAGATTTGTTGTCAGATTCCAAGGTGAATTTGAATACAAGGACAAGCATCATGTCAGTGACTGAACAGATTGCTCATGGCTGATCCAGCATGTGGACCGCCTGAGCTGGTGGGTGAATCTGGCTCTCCAACGTGGAAAACATGATGATGAAGTTTGATGTCTCAACAAACATTGTTTTGTAAGTAAAAAAAAAATGTAATTAGATGCGATTAAATAACCCTTATCACCACACACAAGTACACGCACAATAATACAACAGGCATGTAAACTCAACATCAAGGTACTTTTTAGTATCTTAAAATGAGAGTCATGAACCAAACATGAAGGAATATAGTCAAAAGCATGAAGTGACTAATTACAAGCCTTAAGCCTTTTGCTTTGGTCAGTTTTATTACTGGCATACACTCTCAAGCACATAACAAATTTCAACCTCAAGCAAAAGGCAATTTAAATGTAGTGTGGCGTGACAGTTTTAATGAAATGTTCCTTGCTTATAGGGAGCAACACTTGAAAACAAAGTCTCCAAAACAATCACAAATAATTTAATGAGAAATCGGTTTTCGGTTGGTTCTTTGGCACATTACATGTCACATTTTGGTTTTAAGCCACACTTTGAGCGTGGCTCTAGGGATGCCAATGACAGTTGGTCCACCACTTTGGTTGAGACTTAAATACTTCAACAACTATAAGATGGATTGGCAAGACATTTTGGAAAGACATTGTTGTGATCCTCAGAGGATGAATCTTACGGACTTTGTGAATTCTCTGACTTAAATGACCAGTGTGTAGCATTTACTGAATCCGCTCACCCCTCCCTTCCTAAGCAAGTTGGAGAGCTATGGTGGCCTTGGTAATGTAAAAATGCGAAAGGCTCTCTCTAGAGCCAGTGTTTGGTTCATCCGTTCTGGGCTACTGTAGAAACATGGCGGTGCAACATGTAGGACTCCGTGAAGAGGACCCACTCCCTATGTAGATATGAAGGGCTCATTCTAAGCGAAGACACAACAATCCCCTAGGTTTCAGGTGATTATTCACTAAAGAAAACAGTTATGAATATTATGTTCCATTTAAAGAAAAAAACTTTCCGTTGCATGTACATCCAGGATGATAAAAAACAGTTAATTATTGTGCTTCTTCAAAACAAATATAAAGCACATAATTCCCTGTATATAAGATGATTTACCCATGAAAGAACAACCATACGTTTACTCTTTGAATAGTAAATGTAAATGCTTTCATGGAATGGATCCAGGCTGATGAAGCTGACATGCTCTCATCTCCTTCACATGCATATATTGACATTAACGCACATAATGTACCTAATACAATGAGTTTCACATATGACTCACTGGCAGTTTTCTTCCTCTTAGCATCTGTCAGACCTATATGTGCTGTATATGACCAATTATAGATGAACCAGCCATCGGCCTTTGTATTACTCATTGTTGAGTGAATGATCAGTTCTACATTTACTTCACAAGTCTGCAGTTTAGACTGTACAATCATTTTATAATAATGTAAATAACAAACTTAATTTACAGTGAACTTTGAAAAACAAAAATGCCTTACAAAAATATCAAAATAACAAACATTTAAACAGATAAATAACATTTGTACATACTCGTACATGCACAAGCTTGTTTAAATTTGTTTTAAAGTGATTTAAGAAAAGGGAAAAGAGTTTGCTGCCCTGATCTCCTCAGGCAAGTCATTCGGAGAGTTAAGGAGTGCTAAAAGGGTCTATAACCTTTGTGTTTAAGTCCAGATCTTGAAACAATGACAGGAGAAATGTCTGCGGATCTGTGGCAGCAAGGGGGAACAGAAGGTGACAAAAGGTCAGACGTATAACCTGTGGCAGGGCACCTTTGGGTTTTGATAGTAATGAGTGGAATCCACAGGGAGCCAGTGCATGGATGTGAGGATCAGTGGAATATTATCTTGTTTCTTAGCTGGCAGCCAACTTTTTTAACGAGTTTAAGAAATGAAAGAGATTCTGTCACTAATGCCAGAGCAGTGAGTTTTAGTAGTCTGGTCAGAAAGTAATGAAGGCATGAAAAAAAGTTTCAAGGTTGAAATACTGCAGAAAACCAGAATGAACCATTGATTCTACATCACTAATCTCTATAATGCAGAATCTGTAGGCAACGGGACGAGACTGGCATCGGAAGCGTTCTGGTTTCCGCTTGTAGTCCGAGTAGTATTGACCAATCACGTTCGATCGGGCTTTGGTTGAATGCAGGTTAGCAGCTCATGTGGAGAGTAACAGAGTCAGAACGCTTTGGCCGATATTTAGTCCCAGAACCTACCGGATATCGTCTGACGACGATTTAGCTTTTTATTGACTTAAAATTAGCTTGTAAACTGGTTACTTGTGTGAACCGATTCGGTCGTACACATCGCCTCTCAACTCCAACTCAAGTCTCACATCTCAAGTTGCTGTAAACAATGAGCAGCGTGCAAAAAAGGAAGTCTTGGCCTGGGTATTCACTAGCTACATCGGAACCCCAGAAATACAGCCCATTGACCCCAGAGGCTTATCCGAGATGAACTTCTTGGAGGAAGAGAGTTCCATCATCTGTAGATGGTGTTAGCGTCGTCCTCTTGTGGTCAACTGCGTTAGCTACGCCCCGTCTCTCTTTTTGCTTCCCAGTGGGCATTGCGTGTCTACTTACAGCACATATCACGCATCGACGCAGAAGATTGCCAGAGTCAGAGACAGAAGGGAGAGACAGGAAAAGCCATGTCTTGGCCCATTGTCGGGACCCGTTGGGTTTGGGTCAGGCTCTCATATAGCCAAACAGTGTATCAAGCTCTGAATAATTGTATGCCATACTGGTGCTCAAAGTGATGGGGGAGGAGGGGTTGTCGCTGTCAGTTTCTATAAAAGTAAGAAATGGATACAGTCCGAGAGAGACAGACTGTTAAAGAAGATATCTGTGAGTGACAGTCAGTTAGTTTGGAAAGTGGGAAAAAGGAGGATGACCTTTTATGTGAGGAGAGGTGTCAGCTCCAGGAGGAGCAGGAAAGGGGACGGTGTCTCCTTCGCTTCAGTGACTTCCCTTCTCCTGTACAAGAAAGCTGTCGGCCATCTTCCAAGAGGACTCTCTTTCACTCTTTCGCTCAATCTCCCTTTTATCTTTCTGCCTATCTGCCACCTCTCTCCCCTTTCACTCTTTTCTATATGCAGTGTCTCCCAAACTCCCTTACCCATCCCTCCCATCTCTCTCTCTCTCTGTCAGCCAACGTTAAATCAGATAGATTGTAGGTGTTTCCACTGTGAAGGAGGATTCACTGCTGCTGTATGCCTGCAACCTCTCAGCGTGACACAGCGCCTCCCAATTTACTGTGTCGCAATTTATCCACAGACCCCTAAACATACTTAAACAGCATTTATGCATGCAGGCCTTATGGTTATCCTATTTATCATAAACCCCTACCTCGGCATTAATTCTGAGGTGTGATTAACTACAAACGCCGCCGTCGGTTAGCATATAAAGTCTCGCAATGAACTGCCCAACTTCATCCACTGCCCATTCAGCGGCGGTGATATTACTCAAGCGGCCAATCTGTGATTATTCTGAATTCATTTACCGCGGGCTTTTTAGCAAGAGACGAGATGTATCCGCGCCGCATACGATTTCCTATCTCTCCCCGCTGTGTTTTCAGGCACATTTTCCCTCCCTGTATCCTCAAACTGGCAGCTGCTATCAGTAAATGGCACCAACCTTTCTCGGCGGGGTGAAAATGACTACCTTGTGAGCGTTCCACAGGCCTCAGCCCTTTCCCAAGATGGTAGTTAAAAAAACGATGTTGACCTATGCGTGGCCTCAGGGCTGTATATCTCAGCCAGAACAGCACGCAGGAAATAATCCCCCCAGTTTTGAATTATTATGTGTCCCAAGGTCCCTAAATGGATTTTCTAAGGAGCAATGCAAGCCTGTAGACTATTTTGCTTTGTTGGTGTTTTTTTTTCCCCCTCTTTTATTGATTTTAATATTACCTAGACTTCCATAATCCCACTTATACAATTAGATTTATCCTCACTCTTCCAGCGTTGCAGAACGACACTGATTAATTGAGTCTCTATTGACAGGTCTCAATTAATTGGACGGAGCACTGGATTCTTACTGTACAAAATTCATTAATAGCCTACTCTATATCAAGGATATTGCACTGATGGATGACTGAGGTCTGGCCTTTTAAGATCACAACAGTAAACAATCTGGTTGAGACCATCGTGACATTTCCAAACCAAGCCTTTTCTTCATTTTCAGTGTCTGTCTGTGGGTGCAGGGTTCTATATAAAACAATATCCCTGTTCTGGCTCTGTCCTCACAAGCTCTCAAAGGTCAGCCTGGACAACACCAAATGCTCTAATTATATTTTGTTGAAAATAAAAATGTCTAGGGGCCGCAGTTCTAGCCACATTGTAGCTGCTGCAAATAGGTGTTTGTCTGCATTAGGGTTAAGGTTCAATTTGAAATTGCTTCAGTTTCATGGGGATCTCAGGGTTTTGACCCTCCCAAGACAGGTGCTGCTTAAGAGTTGCTGATTGCTCTGTGCTTTTTTTTTTGTTGTTTTTTTTGCTCTTCACATGCTTGCACTGTGATACTTATGCTCTTACAAAATGGGAAGCAGCAGAAAATTTCCACATCAGAAGTACCCTGCGTCCTCCCTCCTTGATGTCTTGTTGTCTTCATGTTACAAACTATTCGTGTATTTTCCCTCGGGTGAAGTTTGCAAAATCATGCGTAAAATACAAAAAAAAAAAGGGCAGGCACAAAGAGGCAAAAACAGAAATCAATAAAAAATGTTTCAAAGGGGGCACCAAGGAGGAGAAGTTCAAAACAAGTCAAAAAGTCAGAGTCTGATCTCCCATAATTCTCTTTGCAACAGTTTTCCGAGACTGGGTAGCAGAAGTTTGGCAGCAACCCTCAGTTCAATGATGCCTCTGTTGCTAAAACGAGTTTGATATGCTGAAATAAACTACCATAGTTGCATTTTGTATTCAGTAACAGAGTGCTGCTTTGTCCTTTGCACAATGTGAAATAATTAAACCGAAACTGTTATTGACAGACCACCATTATATTAAAAAGTAGGACTTCCCTGCAGGAAACTTTGGAAAACAAGTTAGGTTAACATTTATTTACCAATAGCTTCTGATTCTATAGCATGAACCAACTCAGTTTTTTTTTGGCAGCATTCATTCCTTACAATCGGGTGGAGAGGCGAAGGTGACCCCTGCAGAGCAAGTATCTCAGTCTCAACCACTTTCCCTGTAGCTCTCTCCTGCCACGCGGGCCATCTGAAAGCCAGGCTCAATCCACTTTTCTAAATTGCTACCATTTAATGGAACACCTTGACCTGACTTCCCTCCCTGCCAAAAATAAATAAAGAAGTTGTTGGTAAAAATGAGGCCTTCCAACTTAGGTGATGCCTGCGGAAAATTGAACACATCAAACACCGCTTTTACTGAATTGCTTGACATACGTTTCTCCCACAGATTGCCAGTGAGCTTAATATGGGAGTGGAAGGAAAATGCTTAGAGTGATTTAATGCTCACAGATATTTTACAGATAGTACGTTTTTTTTGTTTTCCTATTCTTGGTAATGCAAGTATTGGGGAAGAAAAAAAAACTGAAATAGTGGGAAATGCAGTGATACAGAAAAACTGTGTTTTGGTTTCCAGGCGTTTTGAGACCTCCAGTTTAAACCAAAGGTGAATAGCTACAGAAAAGCCTGATTCCTCACATTAGATTGGTCCCATGTGGGTGGTGGAGCAGCTTGTTGCATGACCTGCAGGTACAAGAGGAGGTGTATGAAGTTCAAACAAGAAGGGTGGAGCATTTCTGCACTAGAAAGTAAAAAGAGGTTTCTTTTTAAAAAAAATTCAGTCCTGGTTTCCATAGCAATTATTGAGCTCATCTTTTGGCTGGTAATCCCTGCAAAATTCAGAGGCTGACTTTTATCTTTCCAAAACCTGAAAACCCCACATAGACATACAATAGCTCAGTAGGACTCCTTTGAGTGAGTTTGAAAAAACAGCTTTTGTAACCCCGGCTCAATTTATTCTAGTTGATTGTCATCCTCCGAGTGTACAGTAATCCACTCAGATCCAAAATCTTGCTAAATCATTCGGCAAAAGTCCAGTCCTCTTTAAACACTAACAGTTTAAAATGTGTTTCTCTCTAGGTTTGACACCTCAGAGGGCTCTGATGAGAATTTAAATGTAGCTGGCCATAAAGCATCCCACACATTCAATCAAGCCAGCGAGAATCTAATTAGCAATGACTGCTGACTTGAGTGACAACTTGTTTATGCAATGCGTCGATAAAAGAGTGATGTTTGCCAAAACCAAAGGGATTAAACAAAGTCCCTGTCCTTAGCCAATGGCTTAGTGGTTAAAGGAAACTTATGAAAATATCCAAATAAAGGAGTTACCAGAGTACTTCATCAACATCGATTGACATCATTGCTTAAATCAAAACCATAATTTCCATAGGGTCTTTAAAAGAGACTAAAAGAATAACAACATCCAGAAGGAAATGTGGATCCCTTGAAGATTATCCAAGCTTGAGTCTTCGTAAATTGCTTCTTTTTTTTTTATTCGCACGTATCTCCGGGATGGCTACAGCTATCATAAGATGCCTTCACTCAAACAAATACGTCCACTTTCCCTCAAATGTCGAGTTTCTGTGCCCTGGATATTCAGATAGGTGGAGGTGAATTTGCTAAATCTTCTCATCATGAAATCATCTTGCTCCAAAATGTTGCAATGGATGGAAAGTGAAGCAGGTGGGATTACACTTCCATTGGCATCCAGGGCGGCCTTTTGATCTCAGCTGGAACCCCATTTGCCCGCTGGGCGGACTTAGAAGGCAAGCTGAAAGCCCAGCACAAGAGTACAGTGAACCTGGGCTGAAAGCCAGCTGTTGTAGGTCGATCTTTACAAAATCTGAACTGAAGACATCTCAATCACAGATAGACGCCGGAATTTGCACAATAGCTGCATCTCTAGGGGGGCTTACTGTATGAACATCTAAACTGCAATTTTTGGCATACTGATGTGAGAGCAGACAAAATGGCTTCTTTCAGGATAGAAGAACATAGAAAATCTCATGAAAATATATAACTTTGTTTTCACTACTTAAGCTTTTTACAAACATCTCTCCTGTGAAAGTTAAATTGGAATGTGTATATAATAATTGGATAATCATGACTTTACCCATGTGTATATTCAGAGGCTCTCCTTTCCTTTCTCTTACAAATAAAGGCCCTCATACTATTAATTTGCTCACGGAGATCTCTACCTACGATCATCTGGGGATTTCTAAATGGAAAGTTGTTGCTAGAACGGCGGCGAGAATGGCCGCTAACAAACCTACGCCCTTACATGTGTCGTGTAAGGTAACCCACAAGTTGCAAAAACTCTTGCACAAACCAATGCCCGACGACCTATCCTGACCTTAACAATTCAAGGTCAATGCCTAACCTTAACCATCTCGCAAGATTTTTGCAACCTGTTGGTTACCTTCTAGACATGACCCCTTACATGTCCTGGATTCAAATGGCCCAATCACAACCGTTTATCTACATGCGTGAGGACGTACAGTGGTGCCACATGGGGATAACACGCTGATATTGGTCGACGTCATCTAGGATGCACCTTACTACTAGGAAATGCTGCTCTCCACTGATTCTCCTCCATAGTGAAGATGGTGTTTGTTTTTAATCGATGAATATGTTTCGCAACAAAGATCAAAACTTTAAAGGGATTTTCTTCAGTGCAACAAAGCCTTCCTATAATCACGGGGCGAAGGATTCTGTAGTAATAAAACATGCAACCACGAGTCACATTCTGGAGCCGTTTACTAGCAGGGGAAGATGATTTGTATTTTTACGTCGAACAGCAGCAACAGTGAGTGAACCATCTGCGTGTGTGTCTGTTAGCATGTCAGCAGAGCAGCTGTAGCAACAACAGTTCTGTGCATGTGTTTTTGCTACGACAGTGTTTACAAGCACACTTCTGTCACTTCCCCAATATGAAGGGCTGCCCTAAAGACTTTGGATTGGTTCTGCAATGCAGGTTTTTAAAAACTCACACTTTTAGCAGTGAAACCAGGGTGATTGTCTTCAGTCTCTAGTTGAGCGAAGCGTTTAGAGACTCACTTGTGAGTCTAGGACTTGAACGCCAGGGTTCACATACTGGATCACAGATGGTGTTCAGTTGTTAGGCTACTACACCATTTTACCTAACCTTAAACACAGACTTTTTTCAGTATTTAACCAAGACCATGGTCTTAACCTCGCCCTTACTATACCAAGAGCTCTGTGTTACATGAACATAAACAATATCAGTCATGCTTCAGTTACCAGGAGTTTATATTGTAGGAAAAACAAATAAAATGCATTGACAGTGAATAGTTTGCAGATGAATTCAATATAATGGTATCACATTTCTCACAAAATGTATTTGCTATTGCAAATTAACTCTATGTGAACATATTTTTTTAGGAGACAAGGTTGTCAGATGTGAGTCATATGGGTTGGGTCCCTTTAAGTGGGGCTCAATACCTTTTTACTAATCAGCCAATCACTGATGGATAGGAGAAATTGTGTTTCTCCAAACTATTTGAGCTTTCGACAGAGACATGCAGGAATGTATTAAGCCTAATTTAACACATATTTTTGCACATATAGCACTTCATTGCGGGGAGTTGCTGATTTTTATGGATTTTGTGATTTATATTCCCACAACAATTTGGTGCAAATCAAAGAAATTGATGAAGAACAGATCAGCTCATTGCATTTTCTGCTTTAGATGAAACTAGATGGACACGTATCCATGATGCCCTTATATAAATGCACCACTACCAAGCACCCAATGAAAAACGTAGCCAGTCTGAAAGGAGCAGAATCAATAGCAGGCCCCCTTTCCTTTATTATTTTCCTCCCTGGTCTCATCCACCAATGCCGATCCTGTTAGCACCATATAATCTGTCTCAGGATGGCACCTTTCCTAGATCCAGCCTACCAGGCTTATAGATTACTGCCCTTTATTGGAGAGAACAACAGAACAAGGACAGGCTTTATCCACAATTGGAAAACTATAAGGAGCATGCCTTGTTGCTATAGATGAGAGACTCAGCAGGCCCAAGCCAGCACACTGAGGATATGCATCACACGTTAAGTATGCTAGTGCTTTGTAGCTGCTTGAATAGGGAGTAGAGGAGAAGGATAGGCATGAGTGAGAGGAAATATGGAGGTTTTGAGATAACGGTGACATTTTACAATACTGTACCCACCATTGTGAGCAATTACTAAGGAGCAAGAGAAGAACCAATCAGGAACAACCTGATAATTGATGAATCGCTATGCATAACTCTGAATCGAGGACTATATAGTAGCAACCTGATTTTACTCCCACGCGTCAAGTAACGTGGCTTGGTCAATGCCCTTCGGCATCTTGATACCGACACCAAGACACCATTTAATGTATGTATGGGACGCACCAGGCTTTCAACTAACCCAATATAAAACCACCAACATCATTATTAGACGTTTAAAACCAAGTCAACGCTGAGTTATTTTACCATAGTTTTGTTACGTAACTTCCACACTTTACTAACGCCAGCAACGTATTCTCATACGACGGTCCGTATGATATCTTCTGAAAAAGACATTCCTCCTTTTTCGTTTGTTTTCCCACGAATGTCCAGCAACACGTGGCAATATCTGATTGTTACATGCATACAGTTTTTTCAAAATAAACGTATGTCTTCACGGGAAACAACTTATTTTAGTTTATGCAACAAAACGAATTAGGCTTAGGAAAAGGTCAACTTGTGAAGGATTAGGCAACAAAACTATACTTCTACTAGTTTTCTTATTTTTTTTTTATGGTAAAGTGATAATGAATTAATGAGGGATAACTTAGTAACTACTACATAGTCTGCAATTCAGATTTATTCTACTGATAAGCAATTAAATTATCAGGTACCAAGTCTCTCACTTGTTCATTATTAACTACTCACAATTTGTCGTTCAGTTTTATTAAGATAGCTGTTTTTCATACTTCTGCTGCTGTCCCAATGCCATTAATTAGCTTTGTGGTGTTCACCTCATTCAAAAGTGATAATTTGATAAACTCAGCAGCAGCTTGTCTTTCCCAAATCAATGTCTTTGTCCCTGTGGATGATCCAGACCCAATGATTTTCAACCAGAAATTTTAGAAAATATTAGTCTGACACCGTGCTGAATTGTCAGTGCTTGGAGCAGCATTAATACAAATCTATTCACCACCTGTATGAGGATGTTAGTTTAGAGACAAAAGCACAGCACATAAAACTTTTACCACAAGGGATACAATAGGTTTATTTGTGATTTGGCCTTTTTTGACCCTTTCAAAACTCCACTGTGTGGGAGTAGCTAGGTGTAAGCGAAAATATATCCCTGATGCAAATACAGTTAGAACATCTCAAAGCATTTTCCTGTCTAAATGTAACACATTAACATAAAACTCTGTCACACTGTGACTTATGCCGTGCAGCTTTTTGTATGAGTGCATTTTGTCAAGGACTTTATGTTGTTCATGTTTGACTTTTTGCTTCAAGACACTAACAAAACAAGTACCGGATGTTGAGCACATTCCCTTCAAACACCAAATAAGTTTTTTTAAGCACGTTGTTTCAATTATGGCTTTTCATTAAAGTTTAAAGAGGGTCATTTTATGCAGTGACGATCACAAGGTAAAATCATTTTATTAGTCATTGTTACTGACTCATTCGTACTAACAACAAAGTTTTAACTCCAACTGAAGTGTTTGTTCACTTCTGAAAGCCAAACTTTGCCAGCTGGTCTGAGTTGTTATGCACAAACATTGTCCTCACTTGCTTGTTTTTCGAATCCTCTTTGAATGCCCAGTTTACTTTTTTTTCACCATCACATTTACCATTTCTTGGCGTGTTTTTTGGGTGGGGAAATTGATGAAGCATGATTTGCTGGCGTGTTCAGAATGGATGGTGCAGGAAATGGATCACTTGCTTTGATTAAAGCACCCCGCTTGGCTGGCTTTGCACATCATAATCTAAGAATGGATTACACTGCAGTGATGTGGGTCACAATATTTAGCAACGGCGAAGGTAAAGCCAGTGCAGTGCATGGGAAACAACGCTCACAGAGAAGATTACAATGAGATGTGGCTCTTCGCTGTGTGATTAAATTGCGGACTGTGTACGGAAAACTCTCCGCTGCCCATTAAAAGGTGATTTTCCCACTCCAACCATCCATATCACTCCTTCGCTCCCGCCTCTGAATGTAAAGGTGAGTTTGATGATGGCTGTGTGTGTGCGTGCGCGCATGCAGACATGCCCGTGCATGTGATTGAGTGTGCCGAGTTATTGACCTCTAGTGAGGGAGGAGCATTAATGTCCAGCGTGCCGTGAAACCGGCCTATACCCCGTGTCCAAGGTGACTGGCACTGCCCCGTCCCATGGCACACTCCTTCCTGCCTCTGATGGATTGACTGGGCCTTGGAGAAGGACCTTTGGTAGTCTACTGTGTCTTTTTTCTGTAAATGTGAGTGTGTGAGAAAAATAACTTTTAATTGTCTGAATACAAGTTTTTTTTCTGCTATCTTCCTCTATCACTTGTAAAGCCATTGTTCTCCTGGTAACTCCTCAGGAACATTTATCAAGACTGGGCCTCTCCCTCCATGCCTCATGTTAATGAATCCCTGTACACTTTATTCTCCCTAATGATCCTCAGGAAATGCTCCCCTCTTGTCTCCTTCTTATCACTGTCTCCCATGCTCCTTTCATTTATCTAATGCACGCTTTCATTTAAGTAACGTATAAATGAAATGTGCCTGCAACAGTTTCTCCCCATCATGTTCTTCTTATCTCCGCTCCTCTTTTCCTCTCTGTACACTTCAGCGACTTGTGATTGAACGGATGAGCCGAACAACCGGAGGATAGTGCTGAACTCCTACACAAGACTGTATTCTATGTATGCTGAACGTGTTCATTTGATGGTTACATAGCCGGTATACCTTCAATGTGTCCATTTGTATGCTCATCGCTGCTGCTTATGCAAACTAATGAACCTGCTGAAGGCCAAAACACCAATTTGTATTCAAAAAGATTTGAATATCAGCTTACTGCCGGTACAATTCACATGAGCAAACTAAACATTTACCATATATTTTCTCTTAAAAGCCTTTTTTGGATATTAATAGCAGGGTAATAAAATAATGGCATGTAAAGGGTTGCAAAGGGTCTGTACATTCCCAGAAATGTTCTATGGAAAGTTAAACACGGGAAAGAAATGAGGATACCAGTGCATTTTCATATCCAGACTAACATGCCCAATGAGTGATGGAATATTGCAATAATTGCCATAGAAACCAAACTCACACAACCGCAAAGTCTGACAGTAAATCAGATACAGATCCCAGGTATTTGTGTTTCTCCAGGGATGAGTCTTGCAAGCTAATTGATAGACCCACCCCATGTTTAATAGGCCATGAACCTTAGCATATTTGTTTCTATCTGCATACATTATAGCCATCTTATTTTTCAATTTTATTCCTGATATGTCCTGTTAATTCCCATGAATTCACCAATAAACATGTATAAAAAAGATGAGTATTTATAAGTCAGTATTATTGATGTTGAGGGGACTTGCATTTTGTTCCCAAAGGAAGGAGTGTCCTCACAATGTGACTGTGTAAACAGATTGATGTTCCCACAACATGAGTAATGCACACCCACACACACACACAGCCGTGTACTTCTATCTTTGTGAGGACACTCATTGACATAATGCATCCCTTAGCCCCTAGCCAGCCTTAACCATCACAACTATGTGCCCACTTTAAAACCAAGTTTGAACCCTCAAACAGGCCTATGAAGGTCTGTCCGAAGTTGAAGACCGGCCAAAATGTCCTCACTTTCCAAAAATGTCCTCACTCTGAAGGTCTAAAACTCAACGTGGTCCTCAAAGGATGCTGTACAAGTACACATACACACACACATCCACATAATTAGAAGGCATTGCTTTTCTATTAATAATCTTATCTTTTAGAATCATGTGTTGTACTGCGGTGTCAATCGGCTGCTAGCATTGTACTGACCTGAACACAATGAATTTCCCTTTGAAGACAAGAAAGACCATCTATCTATGTATTATTCAAGCACATGTGGCCATTCCTGTGTACACAATTTTATGAGTTTATGTAAACCTCTTCATCTATTCCTCACTGTATAGTTTCCCATCAGTGCTGACTGATAAGCTGCTTTGACCCCGTGTGTCTACATGTCCCTGCAGTCGATGGAGATGATGATCGATGTTTCAAGTGACATTTCTCAGCTAATAACCTCTTATCCTATTGATTCTCTGCCCAGATATCCTGCTCTGCTCTCTTTCAACAAATGGATTTTTTCTTCCCCCCACACCCATCTTCTTTTCTCATGTTTTCTCTGTATTTTTATAGAATTTCAAACATGGACATTTTTCTTTCCTTTTTTTTACACTCCATATAGCTCACCCCCGAGGCTAAACTCCACCACAAATTAAAACCAAATAATAGCATTTTTAGAGAGTGGCCCACTTCAAAAGTCACCCTGTAGTTTGCCTACAGGAGTGACTGTCACTGCAGTTATAGTACATCTGAAAGGGAAGGAATTGAAAAAGAGCCCTGCCAAAAATCCAGTCATGAGTTACCAGAGTCTTTGAGGAGCTTCTCAAAGGAAATGATGTTTCTGCACGCCCATATCACAAAGGCAATCACTGCACACTCACTCACATATTAATTAAAAACTGTGGGCATACAGTGACTCCCGGTTGTGCTGCCAACTTTCACATTCTTGTTGAAGAAAATTCACAGTTTCTTCATTGTGTGACTTTTAATCTGCATTCCTTCCTTTTTTATGTTATGTATTCATATATTCATACAGAACACAAAAGGAAAAAGTTGAACAAAGGATAAAGGTGAAAATGGTTCATGGACTGGAAGAGAGATGGCTGTTTAGTAATAAAAGACAGCTAACAGTAACAGAGAGGAATTTATGAGCTAGATAATTACATAATGTTGTAGTCACACTCACTTCATTAGATGCATCTCAATGTGCTTTTACCCCCGAAGCAGATTCTAGCCTAAAAGAGATGCAGTGTGAAACATTTAATTTGCTGAATGCCTGAATGTTGACACTCTTGCAAAAAAAACAGCTTTAAAAAATACTCTTAGTTATCTGCACTGTAATCACACATCCTTCCAGGTTGAAAATGACAATAAATTGAAAAGAGTCGTTTGATTTTCTGCCCACCTGTCTCTGCAAATGTTGATTACAGCTATCCAGACAAAACAAGCCCGAAGCCTGATAAACCATCATTTAGTCACTCCTGTTATTTCCATGATTAATTGCCCTGTGCTCACTATTATGCTGAATAAGAATATCTATGGCCCACCAATCGAAATGGTCATTTCAGACACTTGTATTTATCATGGCAGTCCATAAACGGCCATAAAGTATAAAAATATCAAAACTCAACATTTTATCGCATTGAGCTAACAGTGAAATAATATTGTTATAGCCTCCAAATTAGCCCATATGGCTATATGTGTCCATAGGGATCATTTCATCTCACTATATGTGCCTAATAAACCATGCATGCACATCATATCTGTCATGTATTTGCAGTATTTGCTTGTAAAAAAAAATGTTTTTTACTCATGTCGAACAATTCAACAAGGATGACATTTTGAATTCTTATCCTTGCAATCAGTTTTGAGAATTTACAGTGATGGCTTTACCAGCTTACATCAAATTGGAGTAATGCTGAGTGTGCTGAACACTCTATTTACTGTAGATCATGGAGGCTGAAAAATAAATAAATCTTTCTACATCAAATCACTGTTATAAAAAAGACAGTTTTACACCGAACATAATATTGTAATGCCTTTGTATTTGTTTTCCATTTGAATAACTGAATTATTTGCTACATTTAGCTCCAGTTTATAGACAATAACATTAAATGTGTTAGAGGAGAAGCAACATTATTACAAGATAATTAATTATAGGTTAGTATTGAGTAGAAATCTTCAGTTCAAACACTGATCATAATTATACTTTATTATACCATGATGGGCTTGCCTAGATGGATGTAATTGAGGGTGAACACCTCACCTTTAAATGATGAATCCAAATGAACAGCATTAAAAAAACATCTGTGTGGTATAAGTTTTGACAAATTGCTATGCTATGTTCAATCACTTGCTCTTATGTTTCTTTTATAATGATGAAGCAGTGGAGGTCAATTTATCCCTTGTTATTTTAGTTTTTTGCTACGCATCACTGCATACATCGAGACAGTAGTGGATGAAGTACGTGAAAGCCACACTTGAGTAAAAGTACAGATATCTAACCAGAAAATTACTTTAGTAGAAGTTACAGTCACCTATTAGAATATTACTTGAGTAAAAGTGTTAACGTATCTTATATTTTCTGTACTTAAGTATCAAAAGTGATTCTCTGATATTAAATGTACTGAAGTATTGAAAGTAAAAGTACAAGTAAATGCTGTTAATAAAAAAGCAAGCAAGTCAGAATTTTGAGATTTATGAATTTATTTCTACTTTATTAACTATGGCTTGCCCATCACATGAATTATCTAACTTGCAAGCTAGGACCACTGATTTGACAAACCTGCTTGCTTGCAATAGTAACGACTAACGAAGATGATTAGGAGAAATGTATCAGAGTAAAAGTATACATTTTATTTAGGAAATGTAGTGGATTAAAAGTGAAAGTTGACAGAAATATAAAAACTCAAGTAAAGTTCAGATACTCCCAAAAAACACTTAAGTACTGTCATGAAGTATTATTACTTTGTTACATTACACCACTGCATCTAGATCACATTATGCTCCACCGTTTCATATTTGCAGTGACTTGAAATGGTCGGCCTAGTCAGCCCGTTCTCATTCCCAGGGTGTCAAATACTATTGCTTTGACATGGACTTCTGGGTTCTATACTGCTGCACAAGGCAGCAATAAATGCTCAGGGTAAGTGCGCCAGGAGTGTGGTGATGTAGTTTAAAGAGTAAAAGAGACACACAGGGCGGGCGGGACCAACAAACACAAAGCTTTTCTCCCGGAGACCGTTGTTCTTGTCCCGTGCATTACATTTCACTTTCACATTACAATCAGCTATTCGTTTGTGTCCTGTGTTCACAATATGAAGTCATATTTTCACTCTACAAACATGATAATTTTAAGCCCAACCATGTTGTTTTTTTCGTAAACCTAACTAAGTGGTTTTGTTGCCTAAACCTAAGCAGTTTTTTTAAGCATGTTTTTATGTAATTCACATGATTAGGCATGTGTTTCTTGTGACCTAAAGGTGATTCTGAGGGGTCTGACAAAGCATCAGTATGTGACGAATCGGGATGAGAACATGCTGGCCTAGTACATCATATATTAAGATGTAGGAGCAGCAGTTCACTTATATAAGAAAACTATGCCAGGGGCAAGAAGAAATCTGCGTTACACTCAAATGCAGTTTTGCACTAGATCTAATCAAATAATACTAATACGGTGTAAAATATTGATTTAATTTTTACATATTTATATAACATATGAAAAGTTGATGATATAATCTCACCATTTCTGTTGAATGAATTTGAGCTGGTTTAGCTTAAATTGTTCAGCAGGTGCTTGTCTGCTATCAGCAAAACACTCTTCTGTGGTTCATACTTCCTGTAAAAAAAGATAAATTGCCTTCAGCTGTATTATTACGGAGCTCTTGACCTTTAGTGTTCTCTGATTATTTTATTTTTTTACCAAACAAATAGACAGCATGAGTTTGATTGTACAAAGGGAATAAAACAAGGTGTCAAGAGCATTGATTCCACTTAAATGTCATAAAAATGAAGCCCTTTAGATTATACAACTATCTTCATTGTCTAATCCATTTCATTGAGTCGTCGAGTAACATTAATTGTTCTATTCCCCCTGAATCCAAAGCCCTGGATTCAAACACTTTTCTTTTAACGGCCTCAAATCATCCACTATAGTTTAAATTGCACAATGCATGGATCATTGCACTACATATCCTGCAAACCAAACGTTTCCTTATTCGTCAAAGATAAACTGTCACAGTGCTCCGATGGCAACACAACTAAGAAATCGACTGATAGCTGTAGTCTGTGCTGAACTCTAACAGAAAACACTTCAGTGCCTATAGCGCAACAAATTGCTCTTTTGATGGCCTCTCGCAAGCGGCAGAGCATGTGAAGGACAGACCGGGATAGTGTTGTGTGTTCTCTATTTTTTTTTCCGCTGTGTGTTGTTGAGCTGTGAATCTTCATTTAGTAAATTCCCCGTGCCAGAAAACTGGCACACCAATTCCATGCCACTGTCAGTCACTGCCACTGTGTACTGCTGCAGAATAATTTAGAGGAAAGTGTGAATTTGGTCATTTAAAGGCAGGCATTTGAAATGTCTGGATTAGGTTAACTTGAAAGAAGTGGTTATATTTAAAAGTTTAAGTCAGTGCCTTACTTTCTTAGACAGAGCTGTTCTAACCAAGAAACTCCTGGAAGAACAGGAGTATCAGCAATATTATTTTTAGTCTATAGTTTTGTTTCTAAAATTTCTTAATGACAGCAAATTCTCATCTAAGAGAAAATCAGTTATCAAAACATGTAGTTTATACATATATATATGTGTCAAAAAGATTTGCATTCTCCAATATAAACGATTTGTTATGCTCTATATTCCACATATAATTTTAAAATTTAAAATTACACCAGCACACTTAGCGCCTGCATACATTAAATGTTAACATAACATGGGAACAGCTTGAGTGTGCATCAGCTGTTTGCAGATTCGGTATAGTGCATTAGACATGTTCTTGTGGTTACTTGTTAACCTTGCACATTTGTGATTTTCCTTTTTTGTGATTATATAAATTGGGTAGACATATTGGATGCTCTTTTAGATTGGTTTCAAAACCCTATCTCTCTGGAAGGACATTGTGTGTGACTAAAGGCAGTATGAATGACAGGATAATGCACAAGGCATTTAGCGTGCAATAAGAATGGCTTTCTTGCTTTTGCCGTGTCATTTGTACGGCATGTAGTCTGTCCTGACTGCAATGTAAATGCATCCGCATAAATATGCTACGCTCAGAGCAAGTGACGTAGAATAAAAAGTGAGAAAGACTTCTTATGGTGGGAGGGTGTTGCGGTTGATAGGCCCAACAAACCCAGGACTTTTAACCAGGAGACTGTTGTGTGAGAGGTGTTTTGTTTTATAACTAATGTTAGTGACGTTTGTGACATGTTTTTTTGTGACGTTTGTGACATTTTTTTGTACTTATGTTACATTGTTTCCGTACGTACTTTACTTAGGTTATGTACTTGTTTTAAGCCTAACCATGATATTTTTCCTAAACCTATGCAAGTGGTTTTGTTGCATCAACCTAACTGCAGACGTTACCATAGTTTGGTTGCGTGGCATATAAATGACGCTCAAAAAACGGCATACAAAAAACACGTTAAAGGCTAAAAATCGTCCTCATGACACGTTGAATATCTGTGTCATTTCGTGCTATTTATACGCCTTCCCTTGAGACCAGGTTGCTAAAGGGGACTGTAAATCCTGCACTACCGAATTCATCTTCTACATGTTACCTCTGTGTCAAATAAAGTAGATTTAAAGCATCACATAACATCACGGAACTGAACTAACTAACAGTT
Source organism: Sebastes fasciatus (assembly GCF_043250625.1). Lineage (NCBI taxonomy): Eukaryota > Metazoa > Chordata > Actinopteri > Perciformes > Sebastidae > Sebastes > Sebastes fasciatus. The sequence goes on from NC_133813.1 coordinate 12,249,911, forward strand.
AAACACTGCTTATCTCTGAACTTCCTTCAGTTAAACTCCAATATATCCGAAGGCATTAGGTTCAGACTCTTTAGTTAGTCAAATTCTGTCACACACAGAGGTTTTGTCTTCAGACCTTAAGCAATATTGTAGAAATGCACATTTGATAACAGGCTTAATTTTGATGGCCACTGGACTCGGTTGTCCAATCCTGCTATCTACATTTTTGGAACATTTTTAAAATTCAACGTTTTTTTTTTATCTGCAAAGCACTTGCAACCCATGCTTTTATCACATCCCAATTAGATTACTGTAACTTTCTATATTACTGTCTGAGTCAGTACAACCTATCCAAACTTCAGCTGCAGCAAGACTACTCTCAAGACCCAATAGAAGATGGCACATATCTGCAATTTTAGCTTCTCTATATTGGTTGCTTGTACATTTTAGAGTTTTTAGATTGGAATTATGAGCGAAGATAGACTAAAAGGCTTTTATTTTGTCATTTATTTACCATTTACCACTTCTCAAATTAAATCAGTGCCTTCAGCAGGAACATTGTGTTTCACTTTTCGGTGAAATCTGTGCAAAGAAGATTCTGAATTTTCATATGTTATAACTCTTATTTTTTAACAAATAATCCATGCTCCAGTGAAACTCTAAAAGTACTGAAAAGATGTGATGTAGTGATTCAATAAATGTATTAAATGCAAGAGCAGAGTACAACAGTACGTCTTTTTCTTCATAGAAAACTATGATCAAAAGAAAAGTGTTGTGTGCATCCTTAAAGATGTTGCAATTATTGCCAGATTACTTGAGCTGCATGCGTTTCCAGTTGCTCCTTTTTCTATATAGTTTCCAGAAATATATCTGTAAATACATGAAGTTCAGGCCTTTGAGCCACTAGCTGCTGTGCTGTCATCCAAAGATCCAGTCGACCTGCTGCGCACTCCCTCCTCTGCGGCACATGTAACCGCATGTGCTCAGATTGTGCGCTTTTTTCCTCTCGTACATTTTCTATCTTCAGTTTGTTTGAAGATGTGCTTACAGGACTCTGTCCCCTTGGCCTCGTTAAACATTGTAATGGGACGTTTTCCGGTCAGCTTTTTTGTTAAAGAACACTGAGTAAGGAGAGGATATTGGGGACAAAGTGAGACAAAGATAGATAAAGAGGGAGAGAGATGGAGAGGAGGAGAGGTTGCGCTCTAACATTTAATGAGCTGAGATGTGGATAGATTTGTCAGCACTGGAAGTTCCAGGCATCTGCGAGGGGGAAGTTGGGTGCTGGATCCTGGCTAAGGGGGCTTTGTATTACTTGTGGTTTAATTGGCAGTCTTTCACATGAGAAAATAAAGAGGTGTATTTCTAAAAGCTTTGATCAGGGAAGTGTACTGTTTTTTCTTTTTCAGGTCTTTCAATTCCTTGATTGGTGTATTTTGCAGCCCAGTCACACAGCAGTTCTTAAAATTGTCCCGAAATATAATGTATTGACTCGTGTACATACAGTAGACCTGGGACCTGGGAAGTATAAAGAGCGGCAAACGCCATGTAGGGAGGAGGTCAGGGTGGATGGGTAAAAAACAGAACACAGGACTTTCCCCCAGCTCACAGGTGGAGCAGGTCGTCTACCAATCGGTATGTCGGTGGTTCCACCAGCTCCTCTGGTCACATGTTGAAGTATCCTTGAGCAAGATACTTAACCCCAAATTGCTCCCGAAGGCTGTGCCATCGGTGTGTGAATGAGTATTTAGATTAGATCCTGATGGGCAGGTTGACACCTTGCATGGCAGCCTCTGCCATCAGTGTATTAATGTGTGTGTGAATGGGTGAATGCTGATATGTAGTGGAAAACGCTTTGAGTGGTCGGAAGAATAGAAAAGCGCAAGCGCCAAGGAAATAGCCGGTTGGTCGTGCTACGGTTGCTAAAAATAGTAACACACTACCAGAATATGTCTGATGATCCTCGCCTCGAAACCCGTGTCACCCAAACCTCATGCCATTAATATTTAGCAAACACACATGCATAGATGGTTCTAAGGTGGATCTTTTATCGTTGCCGTTATAATGACGGTCATTTATCATTATTATCGCTATTTCCTATTGGCTTTATTATCGCAGATCGTCGAGCTATTAATGCTATAAATAGTAACATTAACGCGCTACCAAAACACGGCTGATGATCATCGCCTCGTATCCCGTGTTGTAATGATATGAAAGATGTAATTGGCTTTATTATTAAGGCGGTTCAAACGGTGTGTTAATATTGTCTGTTGTGCTTAATCTATGGTAGAAATTAAGCAGTGTGTGCTGTATGTAAATATTACAATATTTTGTTTATCACAAGCATTGACTATTAACTTTATACACTTGCCATTGTGATTAATTAATAGCCTATCATTTAGGAACAGGACAGAATAGTTTATATATAATATTATAATATAATTTAATATAATATAGGCTAATAAAATAGATTATTATTAATACTATTATTACTAGAAGAGTATATATATATTTATTGTATATAATATAATTCAGTGGTATGCTATACATTGTATTTGAATGAAAAAGAACACTTGTATTGAGTCATCTTAATAACATATTTATTATAAACAAATTTTAAAAAACAGTACAGTAATAAAATCAGTGCAATCAGTGGTATATACATTTATCAACAATAAAATCAACAGGAATACAATGTAATGGAACAAAATAGAATAGAATATATATAATACAATAAAAAATATATATTATAAATACTATTGTTACTAGAATAATATATATATAATATAATGCAATATAATAAAATATAATATAATATAATACCATATAATATAATATAATACTATGTAATAGAATAGAATAGAATATAGTATCGTATAATATAATATAATAGATTATTATTAATACTATTATTACTAGAATAATATATATATAATATAATGCAATATAATAAAATATAATATAATAAAATATAATATAATACCATATAATATAATATAATACCATGTAATAGAATAGAATAGAATATAGTGTTGTATAATAGAATATAATAGATTATTATTAATACTATATTACTAGAATACAATACAGTATATGAAATAGTATATAATACAATACAATATAGGCTAATGTGAACAGAGTTATCAGGGTCGAGTATCTTTTTTTGTGCCATATCCCCGGGCTTCAAGTGCAGCCCTCCACTCAGCCAGAGTCACGGTGGCTGTGGCCTGGCAGTACCAATTCCCAAAGTACTGTTGGTGGGTGGCAGGGTCCCGCTCCCTCTGACACTGCTTGCAGGTGATGGCGTCACTCTTCCTAGAGTATTTCCTCTTCCTTTTGCCACTCTGTTCCTCCTCCTGTCTTTTCCTCTTGTGGTAATTTTGAGTGGTGTAAGGCACATCTGTCAGGGAAGAACCTGCAGGAACCACAGATTGGAAGGCAGGCAAGAGAGGTTGTGGTGCAGGCAGGTGAGGTTGGGCTGCACACAGGAGAGGTCTGGGCGCAAGCAGGAGAGGTCTGAGAGGTTGGGGAGCTGCCTGGAGAGGCGGCTCGAGAGCTGCAAGGAAGGGCGGCCTAAGACCAGCAGTTGGAGTTATGTTCAGTCTTTGTTTTAGCTGGGCCATCCCTGCAGTATTAGGGGGCAAAACAAAGATGTGGGGATTTGCCACACTGCTGTTAGGCATACAGGGTCTGCCTTTCCTTTCAACTGCAGGAGGCAGGCTCTCTGGGCTGACGAAGGTGATTTTTGAGGTGGAGATGGCCTGCTCGCAAAGAGGCTGAGGGCCGTGGTGAGGTGGAGGGCAGCTGTGTGGTGGTTGCAGCTCGTGAAGAGGCTGAGGGCCGTGGTGAGGTGGAGGGCGGCTGTGTGGTGGTTGCAGCTCGCGAAGAGGCTGAGGGCCGTGGTGAGCTGGAGGGCGGCTGTGTGGTGGTTGCAGCTCGTGAAGAGGCTGAGGGCCGTGGTGAGGTGGAGGGCAGCTGTGTGGAGGTGGCAGCAGCAGCAGTGGCAGGTTGGCTCTGGCTTCTAGCGGATCTCACCTCCCGCTTGACCTGGATGGCATAACGGCCTGCAGGATAATGTGAGATGTACCCCTGGAAGGCTCTTTTGTTGACGAGGTTGTTGTGTGAATCAGAGTTTCCTGACTCCTCTGACATTGATGCCACCACATAACCCGCATACCCCAACGCATTTTCTGCCACCCATTGAAAAGTTTGGCCCCTGAATATCCCAAACTGCATCTGATGTTGGCCCAGGACATGCTGCATATTCTCCGGGTCTCCACCGCGACGCAGAACAGCCATCTTCGCACTCTTTCACCCTCTCAGGCGACAGAGCACGCACCCATGGCCTGTTCTCCCTCTTAATTCGTTTTGCTTCCTCTGTGTCAAAGAGGCTAGCATGGCCATCCCCCCTCCTCCTAAATTTAGGCTCCATTCTGTATGATTGGGGGAAAAAAAAAAAAACACAGTGAGAATATGCTTGGTCTGTCCTCTTATATTGTAAAATTATGGCCTGCTATATGTTATATTATAATTTCTTTCTTCTTTCTTAATTTCATATTTACTTTTAGTATATTTCACTACAGAATAGTGATCCAGCAAACTAAGAATGTCATTGCATTGATAACTTGTTTATTTATGCATATGACAATACATCCTTGTATCCTGATCTCCAATCTAGCTAAACTAACATAAATTACACTCTGTGTCCATTACTTCTCATGCAAAAGAGGTTATGCAATATGTTGTTGCCTCTGTCTGTCTGTGATACAGTGTTTTCTAATAATGTACTTACTATACAGAATCTGTAAACAATTACATTTTTTAAAACTAGTTACCAGGTGAGTACCTTACTGGACCTATGCATTACCATGTCTTATTCTCAACTGCTTTACAACCTGTAACTTAACACTATAACATTCTGAAACAATTCATATACACAGGGGCTACATTAGCATACTCAGCAAAATACCAAATACATAGACTGATCCACACATAAAGAGTGGAAACATAGATTACGTTGGTAAACTGTGGACTACGTATTTTCTGTCTTGTACTATTGATTAACGTTAACGTCAGTGTTATTACCAGATAGCCAGCCCGTTATTAACTGTAGACCTACATAATCCCCTATGTAGACAGACAGGCTAACACACTAGTGTTGTCAGCTGCCAAAAATAAAGCATAGTATCATATCAGCTGACGTCAGCTGGTTATGAATGGAGAGTCGTTCGCGACTTCAACTAGTGTGAGATAGCCAGGTTACGTGGATATGACATTAGCTCGCTAGCGTGCTGGCTCGCCACCAATGTAAACCACATATTTTCAATAAATGGTTGACGATGAACTTACCCAAACTATAGCAAAGACGTCGGGTCGAAAAGAAATGCTGGTGAAGGACTTGACTTTCCGTTGAAGGGACCTGACGTTGATTTCTAGGGGCGTGGCTTCCGGCGTCAATCTTGGTAGCGATAGCGAGTGTGATTGGTCAAATCTTGGTAGACGCAACGGACGGTGATTGGCTGTCGCCATTCTTGGTAGCAGGGCGGCCTCCGATTGGTCAAATCTTGGTAGAATCTTGGTAGCGATACGCAAGATGATTGGCTCTGAAATGATGGATGAGCTCGACCGACAGGCGACGGGGAGCGCCAAATGGACTTGGACTTATATAGCGCTTTTCTAGTCTTCCGACCACTCAAAGCGCTTTACACTACATGTCAGTATTCACCCATTCACACACACATTCATACACTGATGGCAGAGGCTACTAAGGTGCCAACTTTGCCCATCAGGATTTAATCTAAATACTCATTCACACACCGATGGCTATGCCTCCGGGAGCAATTTGGGGTTAAGTGTCTTGCTCAAGGACACATCGACATGTGACCCAGAGCAGCCGGGGATCGAACCACCGACCTTCCGATTGGTGGACAACCTGCTCTACCCTCTGAGCCACAGCTGCCCGCAAGTGCATGTCAATTTACCATTTATCTGTCATAAAACTTCCGTACTTAAGTTATGCACTTCCAGTGTTATTTAAGCCCAAACCGTGATCTTTTCCTAAACTAAAGTAGTTTTATTTTGAAAAGACTGGAGTGGAAATTGACACATGCGTGAAATGTTGCTGGACATTCGTAGGAAACTGCACGAAAAACGTCGTGCTGAGCGTCACAAAAAAATAGAAATTTTTGTTTATGTAGATGAATCAAATAGATTAAATTGTGTGACTATTTCACTCGGCTCAGATTGTCCTGAGATTAAATCAAACGAGGTGATTTGGCAGGTCGAAAATGTGTTCGTCAATTAGGTTGCACATTTTCTGAATAATGAGTTTGTGATGGCCAAGTACAGGTTGAAGCACGTTGATTAGGATGCCATTTTCAATGTGTTGCTCGTTCAGGATCCTGCAGAAACACAGAGGCTTTTGTCAGGCTTCTTCTGCAAAGTTCCCTCCTGCAAACTTTTAACAGCTAGATTTCCTGTCATAGTACAACACTTTCTCATCAAATAAATTATACAATGACCATGCGAAGGGAAAGTGTTTTGGTTCCGTTAAGTGTTCTACAGTGTGGAAGATGGTGCCACAGGGGATTACAATCATGTTGCGTTAGATGTCGACGACAGAATTAGCAAATAATGAGGATATAAACACGGGAACAATGAGTTAACTGAGTGCAGATGAAAGAGCATCGAGTAAATTAATGTTTAAAAATGTTTTAATGTCTTATATGTTATACACTAGTGCTTAATTTATAATTAAGTGATTAATCTGCAGAGCAAGGCTGGAAAATTTGGAACTCAACCTTGCGAGCTTTTCATTACGGAGCTGTGAAACATTGGAGACATGCTTTCTCAATTAGTGCGTTAAAGTGGAACTGATTATGACATATTCATCAGAATCCGATTTGTTTAAATAACTGTCACCGCCAGCGCCACCCACACTCACAGCTATAGCTGTACATAACATACAAAAGTTCAAATTCTTTGAAAAGTGGCTCTTTCATCATTCAAATATGTGTTTAGTACAAAAATAAATTGCTATGTATAATCAAAAATTCAGTGTTTACTTCTTCCCCCTGTTTTTTTTTGTCAGTGGGAGAAAGAAACATAGGTAGAGACATAAAAAATGTAAATCCGGGAATCAAACGGGGAATACAAAAAAGACAAACAAAGAAAAGGTTCGTAGGAAAAGGGAGGCGGAGGAGATGACAGAGGAAAAGAGAGCTTGCACACAGTGAAACCAAACATTCTGTCTTTTGTTTCCTCAAGCGGTTCATGCCTGTGCTTCCATTAACCTCCACGATGACAAGAAGAAAACAAACGGATACTCCCCGCCTCTCTCCCCTGCACCCAGTCGCGCATGTGCTACTGAGGTGGGGAACGGATCACGGGCGACACAGATTAGGATTCAACAGGGTTCCCTTCATCTGGCTGGATGCAGCTGGAGGGCCGATTAGACAACCCGAGCGTGGGTGAGGAAGGGGACGCCCGATGCTATCACAGCCTCTCAAACTCACTTCCTCGCTGAGAACTCTGCAGACTACCGTGAAATTGATCAAGCTCCCCGAAAAGATGTCGCAGTAGGCCTATATGTGAGTGGCATGTCAGAGGAAGAAAATGAGGACAACTGCTATATGAAGATGCCTGCAGGTCATGAAAAACGTTTTGCTTTTGTGTCATTTATCGGATTCTGTTAACAGTCTGTTAACTGGACATCTGGGTCAATTAGGTCAATTGAGCAAATTTTTGCTGTATTTCTATGCATAATTTTTTGCTTTTTTTCAGCACTCATTAAACTGTCTTTTATGTACATGCATGGCATCCTTTATTTCAGCACAAAAGAAGTAACATCATTTGGTGAATTCAACAAGCTATTGAGCTGCTATGTGCAAAGAAATACAGGCAACAATGACAACAGCATCTGCTACTGATAATCACTCGCAATATCAGAAGAGTTTGAGGTTTTAAAAAAGTTTGTTCATTGGTTTTACAGTGTTATAATACATTGAAATAGATAATCTTTCTCTCTGGATTACGTTTGTTTTTTATGTATCACAAAGACGTTTTCTAGTCATAGTCCGTATAAGTTTACATCGGGGTCGTGAATGGTCAAACAAACACAGGACTTTCACACAGCAGACTGATGTGTGCGTCCCAAGTGAAACCAAAATTCAACGTTGACTGTATTCTAAATTCAGACCGGTCGCAAACAATATTTTTTGTATGACACGGTAATTGCAAGTCATTTTGCATGCAATATGAACGCCGTTCTTGCTTTTGGCGTATTGACTGCAGTGTAAACACATCCACGTAAATATGCTTAGCTCAGAGCTAGTGACGTAGAAAAAAAGGTGAAAAAGACTGCTCATGGTGCGCGAGAGGGAAGATGGATGGGTCCAACAAACACAGGACATTCAACTAGGGGACCGTTATTTGTGTCCCAAAGTGTTATTGAGTTATTTTGCAGTTACATTAGTGATATTTGTGATGTGTTTTTTAGTGACGTTTGTGACGTGTTTCCAGTACTTCTATTACATTGTTTCCATACATATTTGACCTACTTTATGTATTTATTTTAAGCCCAACCATGATGTTTTTCCTAACATAATTGTGTAGGAAATAGGGTTAGGTTGTGGCATTGGCTAATTACTTAACGTAACATTAGCTGCAATGACTTCTAGTAGCTTTCCGTGCCCACTCACTATGATACATAATTCCATTGTGACCTTTTGGGGGCTCTGTACAAATGCTTCTGATTGGTCGAAAACAATCCAGAACTGCAGCCTGCAGAACAAAATCTGCACTTTTGAGGCCTTTGATACTTTGTTTCTGTGTCAAAACAATACAAAATGCTGCAGATGATTATAAAAATAACTTCAATCATAACATATCAGATGTAATACTGAAGGCATGGAGACAAATTTGTATGAAAATCCCAGTCTTGACATGTATGCTTCTGCTTGATCAACAAACATAAATGAGAAACTGTTTGACAGAATTTAGTGGAGAGTCTCTCCAATTGTTTTCATGTTAAATTGATGAAAGATATGTTACTATTATTCTGAGTCCACAATAAGATTGACTCTCAAGGGGTCAAATTGATAAGAGACAGCATCACACGAAATGCTGAAAGCAAAAACAAAACCACTGTTGATAGAAAATCCAGAGGAATGTTATATTTCTTTTTTTTTCCAATTCAAGGTTTATCATTTTTCTCTTTAAGTGATGTCGCCCCGACTGCCGATAGCATCTGTCTTTTGAGACGGTTGAAATGATAGTGATCTCTCCCTCTGGTCGGTTTTAAACATTTGGGGGGAAGGGATATACTGCCATTATGTTAGAGCTGCTCTCAGCTTCCTCAAAGATATTCTCCTCCTAAATCGTTCAAATTGAAAATAAAAGGTATTTACAGACAATCTGCCATCGCTATCTGAGAAGAGGTAATCGGATTTGAGCCAGGGGTCTGGGTCTGGGATCGCTCCAGGATTGTTTGAACGCGGACACTTTACGTCCTTGTCTCCTCCTCTATCTCGCTACCACTCTGACACATTTACTTTTCCACCGACTGTGACCTGCGCTTCTTCCAGTCACTCATCCCAAGCAGGGAACTGGGTCAGGTTGACCTTTTATCTGTCAAGCACATAACTAAAGTGACCTGACAGGACAGAGAAAGCTTTGCGCCGACTGGCACTTTTCTTTTTCTGATACGGGCTAAATTTGTTTGCTCTACATTTACTGCTTTTCATCTGCAACACTTAAAAGGAGTCATACTAAAAAAGACACTGTCATTGTAGATGTGAGCATCGTGATCCTTTCATTTCAGGTCTAGCTTTGATGCTAGATCTTAGGCTTGCAAAATAAGAAAAAAAAAGACTTAAGGAGGTCGACCTGAACCTCAACAACAAAGAGCACTCTCATTCATCTTCAGTATATAATAGAGCTACAGGGCGCGAGCTGATACTTCTCTTGTCTTGTTCCAAGACTGATCCTGGTAGAAAATGATCTAAACATTCAACATATGCTTAATAAAAAAGCCAAGCACTCTATTTTTCATTTAAATTGGTCATCCAGGTTTCTCTTTGGCAAAGGCATGGCGGTAGAATGACCCTCTGAAGATGAAAAGAGCAGTATTAGATTGAAAGCACCATCTTGTGTTAAGAAACATTTGCATTTGAATGATTCTGGTTTGAGTCGGCGGAACAAATGAGCACGGAAATCCTCTGGAGTTACAGCACAACTCTTTTTCCTAGCTGTCATTTATGTAACCCAATAAAGGGATAATGAGCCATCACTGAACTGTCAATTACAGGTGCTGTTATGTTCTATGTGGCTTGTTTGTTTTGTCAGTTGATGTGCCATCATCTCGCAATACTTTAGGTATTCGACATCCTCTAGAGAGTACTGTACAGAAAGGCCGCTAACAAAGGGGATTATGTAAGTAATGACTGAATTATCCGTACTGCCTCTGGAGCTTTTCTCACTGAAGCAAAGGGAAATGCTTGCACATTACAAGTATAGGGACAATAAAAGTGGTACTTTATATTGTCATGGCGCTTAGTTTTAAGTTACAGACACAAAGAAAACAGGGGCTTCGTGTTGGAGCTCCATGTGACAGTACAGGAAAGTGGCACATTAAATTTCCCTTCATTTCCCCGGAGTTGGTTTCTTTAAAGACATCATCATTATTAGGTGCCCTGACTGGTAATGGAATGGGACAACACACAGGAAGCAACAAACATGTCTCCTGTGTTTACCTTTTGTTTTACTTTTGTGATAAAGCCAGTGAAATACTGGTAACGAAATGACAATATATCATAAAGTCAGTGAACTGACTCAATAATATCACTAAAACAACAATGTGTGTCTAATGTTAGCCACCATAAGATACTGGTCATACCCAGCCCTGTCGCATGAAAAGGCGTACGAATGACACTCACAAGGCACTCACAAGGCATTTGGCGCGCAATAAGAGTGCCGTTCTTGATTTTGACATTTGTATGCCATGTAGTCTCCAATGTAAACGCATCATTGTAAATATGCTACACTCCGAGCTAATGGTGTAGAATAAAACGTGAGAAAGACAGCATATTATGGTGGGCAGGAGTGGAGTTGGATGGGTCCAACAAACACAGGACTTGGTGTTTTGTTTTGCAAGTTAAGTTAGTGATGTTTGTGATGTGTTTTCCGTACCTATGTTACATTGTTTCCGTACGTATTTAATTAGTTTCCGTACTTATTTTAAGTCCAACCATGACCTTTTTCCTAAACCTAACTAAGTGTTTTTGTTGCGTGGTGTACAAATGACAGGCGAAAAGCCTAAAATGTGTCCTCATAATGTGCAAAATGTATGAGTGTAATAAGTAAGTGTGTTTTATTTCTAATGAATTCAACTTTTCATTTGTAAGAAGAAAATTGTGTTATTTCTTCTGTCAAAAGTTGTTTGACTAAGATCTCAATTACAGACTATCAGATTTTTGTAGTGAACAAATAGCAGTGATTGTCAGAGTTAGAAAAACGTAATTGCCCATCACAGAGTGATTAAAAAATTAGTAAAACATTAAGTAAAGTAAGTTCTTCTCTTCAGATTCTATCGTAACTTGTTTTCTGTAAGTGAGCCCTGGCAAATTCCAGTAGTCCTGACGAGCAAGGTTCAATAAGTCAGAAGAAACTCATTAAGTTCCAGGGCTTTAATTATTGTCCAACAGAGTAGGCGAGTGGTACCAGATCATCCGTGAGCACTCAAACTCTTTGAATCTTCTTTACTGTTCAGCTCACTTTTCCTCCGTGACCCCAAACTGCCCCTCGCAACGGAATGACAGCTTAAACCGCCCACGCATGTTTGAAGCGGATGTGGGAAAGCTAGCAGCATCAAGTGAATACAAAAAAAAGAGAGCGTCTACTTTTATCATCAAATGCACAAGTCTCAGTGTGTGGCTGTTGCATCTGCACTGTTCAAAACATAATGATTTAACCAGTGCACAATGTTTCCATCTGAAAGAGTAGGTGGTGTCCTCACCTGTTCTCTCTCTGCTGTTTGGTCTGAATTCACTGGAAGAAGGGTTATTTGAGAAAGTTATATCTTAATTTAGAATAATTAGAATAATTACTTTTTTTACACATAATGAATTGTTTTTTACATTGAATTAAATTGTTTTCTCCTGACATTTATACTCCTCATACATATATTCAAAAAGAATCATAATTGAATCATGTACATGAATTAATCAAATATTATAACATGATTTGTATTTGAACTGACCCAAAAGGAAAAAAAAATGTCTTAAAGCTCTGTTGATGCTGTTCTCATACACTGTTCATAACTAGACCTATGAAAAGTAATGAAACACAGTAGTATGTAATCCAAAACAAAACAATAACAAAATAACTTTTGGTAAAATATCATACGAACCATTGTGTGAGGATAGGTTGAACTGTTCATGGCCCGGGTGGAAATCAATAGTGAAAATAGCGGAACAATACAGTCAGTAATGCACTGGGCCATATTGCATACTTTAAAAACTGGAGGTGGTGTATATAATGGGAGGAGGCTCAGATGAATGTAAAGTTGGTCTGAGGTGTCTGATAAAAAATTTAGAAAGTTATTGACAAAAACCAGGCCATAATAGTTCACATGGCCCGATTACAGAAATATTTTAAATGGTGATTGAGCATGCAAAGGGAGGAGGTCCAGGTGGAAATAAAGTTAGTTTGAAATAAAAATGAGAAAGCTATTGACAAAAACCTGACAAGCTCCCTTGGCCCATTTGCATGCACTATTGATGCATGCCCTAACTTTGGTTCCTCAGTTGCCCTCTACTGTCAACAAAGTGCCAGGATTCAATATGCAGTAGGACCACAAAGTGAAAATCTTAATTCCACATTGCACAACTAACTGATTCTCAGCTGATCGTAGCAATGTACGTATGATATCTGTGTCTTAAGATTAGACTTTGATAGACTTTGCTTATCCCTAAATGGGATAATATTTATCAGTCAATATGGTATATGGCTGGGTTAAATTCCTGGCTTCCTTAGTTGCAGTGTTCATTTTGTCTACGCAAATTTTTACAATAATTATTCGTTGACATCCTCTTTTTTCATGACTAAATTGTAATGATAATGTAAATGAAAAAGAAAAATTGTTCTGCTCTGTTCATTATGCCCTGACAAATACAGAGGAGACAAAATAGTTGGCTCTGTTCAGGTGGACAAGGGATGCTAATTTTTTTTTTTTTTTTTTTCTGACCCATATATGAACCTTGTTGTCTGTACTATTTAGTATGGGTCAGGTGAATGTCTGTCTATTAAAATGTAACCAATACAACAATTTGTTGTTGTTGTTTTTTTCCTAATAGCGGACAGCTTGTCTACTGGTTAGCAATATGAGAAAATACTAAAATGTGACATTAAACCAACTCCAATTTTCATTAAGCGACAAAGACTCAAACTAAATTCAAAATTCTTGTCACAATTAAAGGTCCAGTGTGTGGGATTTGGCGGTATCTAGTGGTGAGGTGAGGATATTGCAACCTATTGAAGCCTCTCCCATGTTCCAAGCATGTTGGAGAGCTACGGTGGCCGACGCGAAACCACAAATGGCCCCATCTAGAGCCATTTGGAGTAGAGCCAGTGTGTAGAGTGTGTGGGTACGTGGGAAGTGAGTGGTGAAGCAAGAGAGAGAGAGCAGCGGCGACAAGAGGTCGCATGTAAAAACATGGCGGTGCAACATGGCGGACTCTGTGAAGAGGACCCGCTGCCTGCTGCCTATGTAGATATATAAACAGCTCATTCTAAGGTAACAAAAACATAACAATTATCATTATCAAGTGATTATACACTAAAGAAAACATACTTATTAATATTATATTCCATTTCTTCCAATATATTCGCCTAATTGTTAAATACTGGTTCTTTAACAATGCTGTATAGACTGAATTTAAAGTTAAATCTAGTTTAGATAAAATCATCTACATTTTTGAAATTTGCTTATTTCAAGACATCTTTGTGTACCTCATTGGCAGATTATTTTGTTTGCTGCTTGTAAATATCTCCACATTAATCAGTATTTTTCTTTGTAGAAGTGGATGTTTTGCAGTGCAGTGAGTGGCCCGTTATTCGGCAGGGAGCCAGCGGGAGGCGAGCTGCATGCTACAGTGTGTGTGGTGATTAATCACGCTGTGACTCCGCGTCTCTCGGGCCTGTCAACTACTCTGGCCGCATGAGGTCCGGGAACATCTGGGGATGTCTGGGGACGTCGGTGGGTGACCACGGCCCATTCGTCTCCCAGGGACAGCGACCAGACGTGTCGCCTCAATCTCACGTCAACCCTCCCCACCCCTCACTCCTTCCCCTCCTTAGCTCCAGGGTCCCTGCAGACCCAGCTTGGACAAAAGGTGTACACTCTTATTACATGACACATAACACTCGGAGGAACTGTGAACAGAGGAAGGCGATGTCTTGGGGCTGTACATCAGTGACAATAACAACCGGGGCTGGTAATATGCCTGTTGGTGAGCTATCAAGAAGAACAACAACCTGCTGGGTGTGGGAATAATGCCTGACACATCGCTTTAGCGGGAACAGCTTAAGACAGGGATGCGGCTTAAAATACCACAGCAACAGAGACACAAAAGTGGCACGGGATCAGACTGATGATAAAGATAAATCTTAAAGTTCTGGTTACATCTGCATGAAAGTGCTGAAAATATGCACCGTTTGAAAAGCAATAAACAACGGGAAAAAAAATGAAATACAAAGAGGTGTCATACAGTGGCATATATTTTATTGCAGGGGTGCACAGGCAGATCAGTCTTTCTGGAAATAACTACATGGCTTCTAACAACACAAACAATCCCTGTCCAAAGCAAAACCAGCTTGGGCTGATGTCACAAGCTCTGTCCTCATATGATATTCAGTTGCAAAGACAATTGTGTTTGAAAGTAGCTTTTATTCTTTGCAAACTAGACCCAGTGGGTTTTATTAAACACCGTGTTCCCGACAGCAGCGACTGAAATTTAAATGTAAAATATACACTCCCACACAATTAAGATAAGGGATTATTTAGATTGCTGTGTTTATTGTAACAATACAAGCTGCATAACTGGTTGCGTAGACAATGAAATCCACATTTAAATGCTCTCAGTGCAGGTGACCTAAATATTAGATTATGAAATATGCAAATCAAGATTTTACAAACAAATGCTTCCAGTGGGCAGACTCTTCGCCCATTAAAACAATCCGTCGAATTACTCTTGCAATCCGCTGCGTGTTTCACTCCAGGCATTGTGTCCTGTAGCTTATTTTGTAAACATGAACCCGATTATATCTGCGGTACAATCCCGGTGATTCACAGTAAATCGATTCAGCGGAGATAAGATAAAGCAGCTGTGATGAAGTTAATGCAGATGAGGTATTTTGGGCATAAAGGAACCAGCTGATTATGCAGTGGCCCCCGTGCCTGTTCCAGGAAGCAGAGATACATGAGCTGTGCTTCCCCCCCCCTTGCTCTGTGTGTGTGTGACGGCATGATGAATGATCGCCAGGGGGGGAGCAGAGGAAATGCAGCCAGGGCAAGTCTGACATGGGGGAATCATGGGATATACACGGGCTGGCTTTGTTCACGGGTCTCTTTCCATTTTCTTGCCCTTCTGTCCACGCAGCTGGGAGCTCAAACGCGAGCGAACCGTGGCAGATTTCGACGGCCTCCCTCTGGTGTGACGTCTGACAGGTGGCGGCTCACGACGGCATTGTTTTTTTCAGAGGCGTATATCTGACATTTTAAATCCCGCTTAAATTGCCGCTATCTAACTTTTTCGACGCACGTGCACAGAAGGCACATGCGCACACAAAGAACCGCATAACACATGGCTCTCAGTGACTTAGCCGAGTGTGACGGGATTAGCATGGCTCTGGTGAAACTTTAGCAGAAACCACATGGATATAGACTCTAATCTCTGATGTGAAGGTCAGTATATCTCACAAAATGAATTATTCTCAAACTGCGCACAGGGAAATCCAAATGCACACGTGCCTGTGTCCAAACACACACACACGCGTTATGAAAAAAAAACAATGGCTGAGTATTTGAGTTTCAGATGTGCACTTGTCAACACAAAGCAGTGTTCCACATATGCCAGAATGAGTGTAGGGCTCGGCCTCACTCGAGTTCGGGCTGAGAATCAATCATCTCTACATAATGCTGTCATCACTTGTGTTTTCTCGACAGAATCTTCATTCAAGGGGCAGCTTCTGTTTCTGTTACATATTTTAAGAGTGGGACGAGCATATCTCAGGACAAGGTGGGGGTTGAACTGGAGCAACCACTGGCAACCAGACAACACAACTCATCTAGTTAGTAAAATGGAAATGAATTCTAAGAACGTTCTGAGACTAAGAAGTGAGTGCTCGCGTTTGGCTTTTAAGAGATTCTTAATGTTGCTGTCCATGGTGCTGAAGGGGAAAATAGGTTTCATTGTTCTTGAGGTACTGGACCTATATAACTGTTCCACGTAGTGTAAAAAAATAAATAAATAACAAAGCGTAAATGAAACAGATGGCAATATAGAAGCATTGTATGCTTAGACTTGTCATAAATGGAGTGCTGCAAGAATGAGTTTTAAAACCCCGGAAATGAGTTAGCATTTTAGCCCTTCCGTTCCCTCAATTGGTTTTTGGTTTACACAAACTGAAGAGATTTTAACATTATACGATGTAAAATGCGTCATTAAAAAACAAACTTGTGAATTTTGAAGCTATGTGTATTAAAAAAGGTGGTTGCTCAGAAGTGGATAAATGAGACTACTAAACGTCATCACACCGACTCGTCGGCCTTTACAGCCTCGTTGTGTATACTCCCGCTCATGCGACCGTGGTGCAGCTCGTTTATAGCCTAACGTTAGCTTTTTACTTTTGACGATTGCATTCTCACTTCAAAAATGTTAAAAGTGGTGTTCATTTGTGAAGATTATCTTGCTGAACAAAACCTGTAAGTATCATGAATGTGTGTCTGCCACAGAGCTTATTATCTGCAATAATCCAAAATGATGCGATGCTAACTTCCGGATTGGCCGACAAAAATACTTCATCCCTGCACCACTCTATTACGCTCCATTTATTATTAATCATAAGTACTCAGAGATTCTAAATCAACAACTTGCGAAGGTGATAGAAGACGTGGAAAGAACACAAAATCAGTGGCATCTCAACTGAATGATTAATGTAATATAAGCAAAAATGCTTCACTTTAAGGTCACACTGATAAATACATACAAAAAAAAAAAAATCAAGGTTCATTGTGGTCACCATGACTGCATTATGCTATGAGTCATTGCTATAAAGGCAATGACATCCGTACGTGACCAAGAGGAAGACAAGGATGAGGAAGATAACAATGTGAATCGTTTTTTTTTGTTGAAAACTAGCTCTTTCTTTTTGGTACCTAACCTACTTCTAAAACCAGCTTATTTTCTGCAGTAGGACTCACAGAAACTGATCAAATATACATTCAGATGCATGTAGATCATAATGTTCCAGAATTTGACCCCACATTTTCTACATTATTTCAGTCTGCATTTGCACAATCAATTTGTTTGCATGCACTCTTTACTAAACATCTTTAATGTTGACTGCATTAATACAATTTCCCATCAACGCTGCCATTAAATGTTCTTTTTTTACTATCGCTCTCCTATCGCTTAATCACCCAGAAGGCACACATTTGTGCTGGAGTGAACTGAGCTGAACAGCTTGAAACGGTTGCTTGGTCAGCCATGTTTTCAGTTTGATGAAAGTCTTAGTGAAAAGAGTCAAGGTCATATGTAGGATGTTCTCGCTGACTGAATCAGCAGGGCAAACAAGAACAAGCTTCTGTTTGAATTAAACATAATTTTCCAAAAAAATGAGGGCAAAGTGCTCTGAATGCTGAGATCTCTATAGATCCGCAAAGGTGAATTTTCACCACAGCTACCTCCTTTATTCTGTTTATCTTCCTCTGTCAAGCTGTGTGTGTGTTCATCCCCACTAAAGATAGTTGAACGGCTACGCACACTGTCTCTGGTATCACACAGGGACATGGAAACATGGGATTTAATCCCGGGAGAGTCAAAAGGAGTTTAACAAAGAACAACAACAACACAAAAAAAGAAAAAAGCAAGGAGATGACCAAAAAAAAAACAATGCCTGCTTTCATGTAAAGGTTTAAATGTAAAGGGGCAAACATATAGCATTCTACAAAATGTGATCTGTTTACCGTGATAATCTTTAGCTATACTTTCTTTTAATGTACTCAGAGCAACGCAAGTGGTTTTAGATAAACTGCACTACTTTTAAATATATATAAAAATATACTTTTACAAAGTATACTTGAGTGGTACAGAGTTGGAAGACTCCATTAAACTCAAAAGCAGATCAAATGAAATTACCATTTTCTCTGCTGTTGAAGAGGCAAAATAAAGGATGTTATTCTTTTTTACTGAACAATTACAGAGACTGGAACACGGCTGAAGAACAACACATACCTTGTTATGTGTGTTTGAGTATAATTAATCGTGCACCATTATGATTTTCTTTATATTACAGTGAGATATAATCCAATTAAAATGTTTTGTATCTACTGCTTATAGAATCAAATTACCTTGGCTCACATTATTGTTCTTCCGTTAAAGTATTTCATATGCTTTATGAAAAAGGCTGAACTGTTAAGGCACAAGTAGCACATGGCCACCTTACACGTATAATACTCTACCATAAAGGCCAGTGTGTATATCAGTTCTTTCAAAACTGTTTTTTCAAAACTTGGAAAAATACAGTATGCACAATGGTAAGAACACAATCACAGGTTTATTCCACATTAAATTGGACTATGGAGAGTTGCATGTGGATAGGAATGATGTATATGAAAAATTAATGAATGAAAAAAAGTCTGAGTCTGTTGTTGTGAACAAAAGGTACCCCTGTATTATATTACAATAACTTTTATTACAAGAACACGTCATGTTGTTACATATGAACAAAATACTTGTAGAAATACGGATCTGTGTGATTAAATTCTCCAAGGTTGAAATGCTTGAAGGAATCAAACATTATGGACTGTACATTTGGGACACACACAAATACACACAAAGGTTGTATTGACAAATGAGAAAGAAATATTAATGTACATTTTTGCTTTACAGACACACATACCCAAAGGGTATATGTCTTAATGTCTCTTTCTCTGTCTCTCTTTTGTCTGTTATCCAAGCACAAACAAGCAAAGGCCCGCATGTGTACACACACACAGGTGCAATGTGCAAACACACACATACTCTGTGCTTAGTTTGGCAGCACCTCCATCATGGTGAAACACCTCGTGTCTCTGGGCACCAGTGGAAATGACTGCCCTTTCATTAATCTCCCTGTCCACAGTGCAGACCTCCCCTAATTACAGCCATTGTTTACCTTTGTGCTGGCACGCCCATTGAATTATTGATGGCTGCCGTGCCCCAGTCAGTTTAAAGGCCTCGCCGATGGGCACACACCAGCCAATGGACAGATACCTGCCAACGCATCCCCCATGTCCCCAGCATGACAGGTAACTGAATTATTATGCTAATAGAAATTTGTTTTCCTGACGGTGTGCTGCAGTGCAGAGAAATGCTTGCCACCATTGCAAGCTTTTGTTTTGTAGGTGCTTGATTGTATGATAAATCAACATTTTATGTTATAAAATGGATCAAGTGACTTCCAAGCACTTTTCCAACGTTATATTTCACTGCATTTCAGAAAACATTATTTCTACTTTCCATGCTTCTTCAAGGTTCATTCTTTAATTCGTGGAATAAACAAACGACCCTTGGAATTATTCAAATCAAATGGCTATCACTGACGATCACCCTTACTGCTTATTGCATGAATTGAAAGGCGTCTGAAGCATAATACAAGTCACATCCAATTTGCAAAACCTGCCTCCAGTGGCCCATTATAACCCTCTAATGGCATGCATATATAAAATCCCTCTATCTCGACTGCAAATAAAAAAGCAACTGAGACCAAACCAAATCCATGAATGATTACCCCCAACAATAAGTAAATCCGCAGAACTAAAATTCAATTTTCAGAAATCCCACAGTCCTACTGCTAGACGCCATTCAAAGCTCATGAGGATTTGGACTTAAGGCGACTTAGAGGTGATTTATGCAGTAACCCAAATGGCTGTGCTGGGAAGAAAAGAAAGACCCGGGACTTCGACCTGTCTCTGTGTCATGACTCAGTGCGGCTACACTCTGCCTGACAAGGTAGGGTGCCGCCTTGGATCAGATTGCCTGGGATTGTGCTCCACTGGGTGTGCACACCCCCCTTGTGCACACAGTTAGGGCCGACCCTTTCTCACTGCTGGCTGGAGAGAGAAAAAATATCAATCTTAAATGTCAAAACCATTTGAGATATCTCTGACATGGTTGTTTAGAAGAGTTCCGCTTGAGTATACCAATCTATAAAAAGAATGTACAGCATATCTCAGTGGACATTACTTCCTGTTTGTAATATAAACAGCAATAAATCATGTGTGAAAACAACAACACCGAAATGTATTATCATACCCCATTATTTTAAACACTTAATATGTATTACTGTAATACATATTTCTATGGGATTCTCAACAACCTCTGAGCCAATAGACTTATATCCGTGGCAACATAAATATGAGGAAGACTATTTTGGAAGTATAGCTGAGTTTGGTAGGACAATCTGCTACCTAACCATATTCCACTGAATGGCAGTAGGAACATCAGAGGTTAGTGCTCTTGGGAAGTACATACAGTCTTTTTGTTTGGAGTCTAGAACAATTTTTAACAGTATAGGATGCCATTAAAAGCAGAATATAACTTGGAGAAGGCCTGGTTTGCAGTAGAGCAGATAGCATACAGGATGGTGTCATCAGCATAAAAATGAGCATTGCAGTGGTCAGTTAGAACACGTTACGTAAGTATTTATAGAGTAAATAGCAGGGGATAATGATATTGATATATACCTAAACCTATTCATGGTTAAGATTAGGGAAATCATGGTCATGGTTTTAGTTTAATATGTAAAGTGTCAACAATAACTTGAAGCATAAAACAGAATGTGTGTTCTTTATTAATATTTAACCGGAAACACAAGCACTCCGTTACCTTGAGTGTTTGTTGCCTACCACTAAACACACTTGGGATTTTTTGTGCGATTTCCTTACAGTTTTGATCACGGTTTGGGTTAAAATAACTACCGAAGTGACGTAACTTAATTACGGAAGTTACGTGACAAATAAATCATCATTGAATTCTGGTTTCACACGAGATACGAACAGCGGTCTCCTGGGCGAAAGGCCAGTGTTTTTTGACCTACCTATCCACTCTGACCTCCTCCCTACATATGATTTTGTGGATTACATACTAATTGATTTTGTAAGATATATATATTACAGTGCATTACTTTCCATAGCTATGAACGGTGTATAAGAACAGCTTGCGTTATTGCACTGTGACAAGGTCTAAATCCAGAAGCCTGCTGTGGCTGAAGGACATTATTTTCCTCCAGAAAGGCACATACCTGTGAGCTGACCAGTGATTGAAGGATTATAGACAGACATGACAGCTTGGGCTGCTAGTTTAGGTCACAAGTGTCACCACCTTTGTGTAATGGAACTACCTGATCTGTTTTCCATATTGAGGGAATTTTGCTTGAGGCAAAAGATGCTTTAAAAATGTGTACAAGTGGTGCTGTAAAAAATACAAGCACACAGACCGGCAGAGAAAATGCAGTGTACTCAGTCATTCTTGACAAGTATTAATTTTCATAATAGTGTCCATCAGTAGGTGGTTATTTTACAAAATGGCTGGGCTTTCCTGTCCAGCACCATCACTGGTGTGCACATTACAGAATTAGTCTGCAGCTGTTTAAGGAAGCGTAAGGCTACATGTTTTGGGGAGAGTCCAGCATGCATGAAAAATTGTGGTGTTAAATTGCCTCGCTTGGAATTACAGCTGTTTTTTTTTTTTTGGTGTGGAAATCGTATGTTTTATCAGCTGAGCTAAAGCCAAAGTGATGCAGCATTTAACCTCACATGTGTATTTGTATTTAAATATATCTATGTATATGTACACATAGATCAATACCAGATTACCATTCATACTTAAATCTTACTGCTTCCAAGGGAGATAGATTTTCCCATTATCACTTCAAATTGACACACAGGAAAATTGAGTGGGCGCAGAATACTCATTATTACCAGAGGAACTATTATATCATCCAATATCCTACATAGAGCTGCATATTTAAAGGTTAGTATGTAGTGTTTGCGATATATTTAACACTGAATAGAATGACTCTCTCGAATTCAAAAGGTTTGTTCACACTGACTAATCTATTGCTGTAAACACTGTATGTGTGCGTATGTGTGCATGTGTGTGCGTGTGTACTTGTATATCTATCGTTGTGGGGACCAATTTGATTTTTAGACCTACAGAGTGAGGACATTTTTGGAAAGTGAGGACATTTTGGCTGGTCCCCACTTCTTCAAAGGCCTGTTTGAGGGTTTTTAAAGTTCATGTTAGAATTAGGTTTACCTTAGGGTAAGGATAAGGCTTGGGGTCAGGCAATTAGTTCTGATGGTTAAAGTTAGGGTAAGGGGCTAGGAAATGCATTATGTCAATGAGTGTCCTCACAAAGATATAAGTACAGGGATGTGTGTGTGTAAAGAGAGAGAGTTTTAGCGTGAAATTGATATTAAAACAGTGAAAAAGTATAAACAAAAAGAAATTTAAAAAAAGATATCAATAGTAAAAAAAACTCCATATTATTTAGATCCATGGGAACTCGGCTTACATTACACACATTCATTATAAATTCAATTATTTCCTTGTTTCTCATTTCCTGAGCAACACTGGAACAAAACAAGAACAAAGTGGGTTATAGCTATTTTCCCTCTTTAAGATCACACTTTAATACAGAAGATACTGATAGGAAAACAAACTGATCTATCGTCTTTCTCATTCTAAAACAAAACCGCTCGAAGGATGACACGTTCTTGGAACTTTTATCAACAATATACATATATAATATAATACACGTTTTTAAAATGGGATGTGGTGAACACACGTGAATCCTTTCCCACCGCAGAGTTATTAGTCTGCACCGGTTGCTTTGTAACGCTCCTTCACTCCAGCGAGAACAGTAGGAAAGCTCAGGCTGATGATGATGGCCATCTCAGACGTCAGCCGCAGGGTGAGGTGGAGGGGGTGCATAATAACGAGACAGCGAATGGAAGGGCTTGTCAAGTGGCATTAAAGTGTCACTTTCAGAATGTGAATCAGCACATCACCGAGGGGGTCTTGATAGACGTGATGTCAGGGAAGTAACTGCATCTTTAGGCTCAACACTACAACAGCCAACAGGTTATTTTCTTCAAGTGAATCATGGACAACAACTGTGCTTCAACACTTCCCAAGAAAAAAAAAAAAACCTCAAGATAAAACAAAGAAAATCCCACTTTTATACATCCAAAGTGTTAAACTCATCCCCATTGTGGCTGTGTTCTAGAAAGTCAGGACCAGATTTTCTAAAACATACTCTGCATAAACAAAACAGCTTTTGCTTTTGTGCAAAATAAATATGATGAGGGCTGTTTCATATATCAGTCTGAGAGCAGTGAAGTGGAAAGATAATAACGAGAGCGCAATACAATGTGTTTCTCAAGTAGCGTTGAAGTGTCACTTTCAGAATGTCAGTCATCCTCTGATCACTGAGGGGCCTCAACAGAGCATGGGTGGTTTAACACTACAGCTGCCATGATGAATTCTGTACAATATGTAATATGTTTGTGGTGTTTTCATATGTACAGTATACAGTTAAACTCTTCTTAATGTACCCCACTTCACCATAGATCAATCACGCTCTTCCTCCAGTAATGATTCTTAGCAGTCCACAGAAAAGGTTGCATAAAATAAAGATAAACTGATGATTCCATAGTGATTGTTGCTATGTATACACAATAGCACTGATGAAAACTTGTATGTTTTTGTAAAGGAGGAAAGGAAAAGGAAAAATTTATATTATGACACAATGAATTACTTAAGCAAAGAACAAAAGGTAAATGCATTAGCAATGCAATAGCAAAAAGCAGTGACGTGGGTTACCAAAGCACGTTAATCAATAAGGTTATGAATGATGGGAACGCCAGCACTAGCTGAGTCACAGTTAGCCCTGCTAAGTTTGGAAAAAAACTGAAATGGTTATTTTGGATTTTTTGAAGAGGGGTTGTATGTATACTTCTGCATCTGCAAAGTAAAATTACTGTTTTTTTGTGAATGGAGTCTGGTGGCTTAGAGGAGAATGACTTCAGTACCCTATCGGAAAGGGCTGTCTGATGGCGAGGTAAATCGGCTGTAGATGGGAGCAGCAGAAAAACGTTTTTTAGCCACCTAAAAAAAAGTGTACGCTATATTTAAAATATTTTCAACGCTTTCCCTTGCCATCAGACAGCCCTTTCCGACAGAGAACTTAAGCAATTATATCACTGTCTTCAAGGCCACCAGTCTCCGTTCACAAAAACAATAATTTTACCTCGCAGAACACGGGAGTTGCTGGTCTACCGCTGCATCAATCAGTCAGTTTGTTTTGTGTTATTGTGTGACTTTTAGATCCGAACTAGTGTGGGATCCAAAGCAACATATACATAGCTTTGCTTCCGTGCCGGTACTCCTGTCTGCTTCTTTAAACATCCATCTAAGTTATGGTGTACATGTACACATTGAACGGATAAGGATGTATGTATGTTTATGTATACGTAGAACATCATCATGCAGAAACGTCAGGTCACGTGGGAAAAAAAATGTTTGGAAGTGCTTGGAAAAATACCATTTTGATGCTATAACTTACGTACAAGACTTTATAATGTTTGGTAATAATGGACCCCCCTTTAAGGTGAATGAAATCACTGCTCTTTAATTTATATAGCACTCTTTACTCTCATCATATACATTTGTTTTTATTGGTCATTTGCGTCACCTCCCCGGCCCCTGGCCCCCTTTGCACAGAATCTGGTTTTGAACTTGACTTTTGTATGCAGTTTATGGGACAAAAACATGACATCACCAACTGTGTGAGCTTTAGCACAATTATGGAGGACTGAGAGAGAGCGAGAGAGGGACAGCTGTCTGGCCGCTCTAGTTGTTGTGGCTGTAAAGTTCTGTTTTGCAATGGAATGGGTTTCATTATTGATCATAAAATTGTTATTGTCACTGTCATCACTCACAGGGAAATACAGAGAAAAAATGCATTCATTGATTATGGAAAGCACCATATCACTCTTCATAAGGGGTTCATTGATACCGATCCTGCATGAATGCAGCACCTATCAATCCAGCTACTATGGACTGAAGGGTAAGATATAGTGTTTGACTTTCATACAGTTGAGGGATTCATAAGATGTTCCAAAAATACTGGTTCCTGCATTTCCCATAATGCAACTCAATAGTATCTTAATTCAGACCTGCCGTGCCTGCCTTTCAAACTTCATGCCTCCAGGCTTTGAGGTCTCCAAGCCCAAGCCAAGATAACTCAGATAAAATTGTCAGGGGTTATTTTCTCAGATTTCACAAAGCTCCCCAAAAACAACATATACACAGTAGCTTCAGGGGAGACCCACTCATATGTATACAATATTTGATGCAGGTGTCCCTGTAGCCTACAAGATACATACTATGTAATGACAATGTCGCCATTTGATTCTTGCTTTATGCTACTTTTGCTGTTTGCCATTTCCCTTGCGTCCTACCCAGAGTTGTGTGCTTATCTCTACCGTTAACTGTCAAATAAAGGCAAAATCCCACCAAGAAAACACCAAAAAAAGCCTGTTAAAATGATAAAAAATGTAATAAAGTGTTTGATGTTGTTCTGTTCCTGTTGCATTTTTGCAGAACTGAGGCAGAAAAGGGAGCTTTAGTCATCTGTGGGAGAGGAAATCAAAGCCTCAATGACCTTTTCCAGATTATTTTCGATGAAAAACGGACTAGGAATATTCCACAGTTGAAAGAAACAGCATGGGACAACCCAAAACAGCAAAACATCAAAGCTCAAATCGCTGTCAAAAATTACACCTACATTAATTGCTACTGCTTACTTTGGCAGACAGAATATTTGTGCCGAATCAATTAAATGGAGTAGGGTGCTTCAAAAATATCTATTTTTGATTTGGTTTCATGTAGTTGCAGGAAACTCTGTGACATCCATTACGTTTTATCTGAGGTGCAGTTTCTCTGAGTCGTGAGTCTGCTGGAGCCTTGAGGTTTTATAGGCGCACATAACCGTGTTGTCAGCATAATAATGAAAATTTATAGTATGTTAGTGAAAATCCAAGTGGAGGCATGTACATCGAGAATAAGAGAGGCCTAAAACTGAGAATTTCAGGATTACAGGTGAAGTGTTATGTCCCCTGAAGATACCAATTGTGACAAAATACAAGTGGAGGCATGTACGTCGAGAATAAGAGAGGCCTAAAACTGAGAATTTCAGGATTACAGGTGAAGTGTTATGTCCCCTGAAGATACCAATTGTGACAAAATAAATTAATTTGGATAGAGAACTGTGACCAACTTAAAAAGCCTTATTTTGAGTTGAGCAGTCTCTGCTTTCTAGTGCAACTGCAACTGAAAGCAGACAAGTATTAATGGAATTAGACATGACATCCATCAGAAAATGGACTTTTGACAGATACATTACTGCCTGTTGGATTGTTTTGGAATGTCATCGTGGCTTTGACAGAAGTAAAGTGTGGATAAAACATGGAAGAGGAGTTTTGCTCAAATCAGTTCTCCTTTATAGACAAAAGATGACCTGAAAAACTAATAATAATACAAACATTGCACCAGGCTTTCTGTGTTTTATCTTTTGTTTTTCCAATCCTTTGATGATAAGGTGTAAAGAAACAGAACAGCGCGCACCATATTAATTAATTATCATTTCCTCCAAGGTCTCAGTGTTTGCCACCATTTCAGTTTCTCAAAACAAACTGAACAACACCTTGATCTGGCTTAAAGAGAGGTGAAGAATTATTTCATTTAGAAATAGCTCTTTTGGTTCATTTGATGTCAGGAGTATGTCAAGTTTGACAGCATTTTATAAAAACCTTGCACACACTTTTCACCCAATCTTGATCATTACCTGTTAGAAACAGTCTTTCAAATGCACTCAGTGCTGCCTGAACAGATTGTTCTCCCATGGGAAACCTTAACTCAAGGCCGGCCCTGACCAATTTGGTGCCCTAGGAAATATTTTAATTGGTGGTCCTTGTATCGCAGCCAATTCCACCACCAATCATTGGGGTGATTCTGCGAGCAACCCAGAAAACAGGGCCTTTTTAATAGGCTATGTATTTATGTTGTTGTGGGCTTTTTTGTAATATTTCTAAATAGCAGTATTAAATTGGATTAGTAAAAAAAGTTGCTGACAGAGCTAACAGTGTTAACCTGGGGGGGAACCACAGGGTAGGTGCTGCACATAGGGCAGTGGGTCGGGATGGCGTTATCGCTGTAACCGCCGTATGAGTGTAGTGCAAGGCAGTGGTCGTGAGCTAGTCAGTTGGCATGCTCACATGCACGAACATGCACTAAAAGGCATGCACGGCTGGCCCGGCTATGTCAACAAAGCATGGAGAAACTCGGATTACAACACACACAGAGGGATGGCAACTTTGACTTTGAGTTTCCTTTACTTAATTTTACTATTCTAATTTTTAGTATACTTAGTTTACTATATTAATGTTCTGAATACCATATAGAACACCATTAAGTTCAATCGTCCTTGTTCCAAAAATAAACATATGGTTAAGTTTAGGGAATAATTGTGGTCATGCTAAAAAAAACAGGATTTAAGTCTGACATTTTGTTGACCCATCACTGCCATCCTCCCTACGCCAACACTGTCACTCTCAAATAATATCCCCTCACTTCCTCCTCTCATAATTTTCAACTGCCCCTAGGGATTTGTTGCTTGAATGTCAATACATGTCATTTTGGGGTTCTTAATCAAATGATGAGGACAGTCTCTTTCAAGTTTTTATTTTCGCTTTGTGTCAGGTTTAACTTTTCAGGCAAGCATGGGTCTGATTTTCACACACTAACAAATTAGCCTCAACAGTAGCATTACTTGCTTGTTGACAAGCTGACTTTGGCTTTACCCGCCCCCTGCTGTCACCCCTAGAAATGTTGTCGTTTCAGTCAGTTCATGCTGTCTGTATCACCAGGGCAGCCAATCTGTCTCGCATCCTGTCCTGATTATTACTCTTAGCATCGAAGACATGGAGATAAGTTTGACAAAAAAAAAAAACACTCACGAACTCCTTTAAGATGTTAAACTACAATGAGTGCTTAAAAAAGAAGAGAAAGACAGCAGACGACGGCTTTTCAAAATAAGCCACAGAAATAAGCTGCTCTCACATCCTTAATCTCTCTCTGACATTTCTGCAATAAGTAATTCATAATAGTGGATGACACTTGGAGTTTATCAGCCTTGCATTTATGAGCAGCTTTTCAACATTCCCTCTTAACAACCCCAAGTATTATCAGCGGGCTATGAGAAGGGTGCATTTCTTGATTTTGTTATAATTGTTTTGATTCAAAAGTGAAGCATCAAAAACAGTCAAGCATTAAATGATTAACAAACTCCTTGGCGGTACGAGGAAGTGAAGTATATGTGGAAATAGTTGGGACAATTTAAAAGAGGAATGGGAAAGCAAAATCAGACAATACTATTCTAAGTCAAGTTTATGAATATTGTATACTATAAATAATGATAAATGGAAAAGCTCAATAAGATTTTGAAATCAGATGCATGACCACAAGACAGGCAGCAGGGATTGATGTTAAAAGTCCCCCAAGATTAAAATATCATCAGCTTTTGGCCTAATCAAAGCCAGTAGTTCAGACAAATCATGAATGATTTCATGATGTAGCTGTGGGGGTTCATCCAGAAGGACACACAGCAGAGCAGAGTCATTTTATCATTAATGAGGACGCCTGGTGACTGAAACCGAGAGTAAATGATGAAAATATTTGGGGAAGCACCTTAAATTAGTTGCGTTGATAGCTGCTACTCCACAAAGCAGTTGACTGTGGTTGGTGAAAATAATTTTTTGAAGTGGAGGATTTGATTGATGACTTACAGACACTTCTTCACATCAAAGCTAATCATTTTTGCAAGCTATGCCGCGGGGTTTCCTGACAGCTACTGGTCTCCAATTATTTATGTACAATATGAATTTTTCTGTTTGCAGATCCTTGAAACTAACTAGCTGAACTTATTCATTCATCACAGTAAACATTGAGTCTGCATTTTTCGTTCAAGTTAAATGGTATTGTTATGAGATGATGCAATGCATACTTTTTAATTCAATTTGCACCAAAAAATATAATGGTATTATCCCATGAAAAGAACAAAACAACAACAGTGGATTAGTCTCTATAACCCCAATTTCGTTTATTCTTCAGTGCAACAGTGTGGGAAAATTACATGTTTGTAGCTTTTTGACAACATTGGAGGTCTAAGGCACCAAGTGTTATTTCATTTCAATGAATTTTGGCACCTGTTTGAGTCAATTCTACTTGGTAAGAAAAAAACAAATCTCGTAACCCATCTGCTATCGGTCTGAAAATGGATAAGCCTCTGGGGGTAAGGGGCTATATTTCCTGAAGGTTCTGGTGTAGGCAGCAGATATCCGGGCCAAGACTTTTTTTTCCGTGTGCTGCAAATTGAGATGCGAGACTGGAGTTGGCGTTGAGAGACAACGTGTACGACCGGACTGTTTCACAAGTAGCCAGTTTCCAAGCTCCGAGGTTCCGAGATTGCATTTCGGCCAATGCATTCTGCCTCTTTTGCTCTCCACGTGGACTGTTTACCTGCTTTCAAGCAAAGCCTGCTCGAACGTGATTCGTCAATACTATTCAGACTTCAAACGGAAACCAGAACACTTCCAGTACCAAATTTGTGTCCCCCTTCTCACAGATTGAATATGTGAATGCAGAATCTGTTTATAGCGGTTACTAACTTACTGTCCATGAATACTCATTCTTGTACACCGCATGTGTATTAATTCACGGTTTAAAATAGTCCCCCAACAAATTCACTATTTACACCTCTTTGAGTAACTTGATGTTAAAAACTCCAGCGTCCACCAGTTGTAGGGTGAAATGAGCATTTTTTCAAACACGAAACTATCAGTGACCAGCTTTTAAAGATTTACATCTATAGTAGGAACCAAGTGCCACAGACTGGGTACATGTTTTGGAAAATATTGAGAGATGGAATAAGAAATTGTTGGTTTTGGCATTTTCATTCGATGTGTAGATAGCAAGACAAAAAACAAGCCTTATTGTTTAAACTGCATTACCAAGCATTGACACAACTCAAACAAGATTCAGCAGTCTGCTATGTGATTTTCAAACGGTATCACGGTATTATTGCTATCATACCATAGCAAAATGAATTGAAGCCAATGGCTGCCCTTAATGGTAAAAATTGTAACAGGAAATCAAAACAGGTCACCAAAGTATGCAGTATACATATTTTATAATAAGAAGCTAAAACTTGATATGGTGCTTTAAAGGCAAAAAGAAACACTGCTCACTGTGGCCCACCTGGTTATATGGTTATTTGTGTAAACATTAAGTTGGTGATTATCTGGCTCACTCTCAGATCTGCACAGCAAACTCAATATATTCTCTCCCCTCTGTTATATATTTGTATTGGCATCATGCCCATACTACATATCTTAAAAATCAAAAGTCTCCAGGCTGTGGATACTGGTTTGAGTTGTGCACCTCTGCCTCCAGTCTATCCCTTGGCACAGGCACACAGGCAAGTCTGTGGTAATTTAATGCTTGCCGCCCAGGCCCTATGATCCTGTGGGAGTGCCCGTGCCCCTGTAAGTGAGGCTGAACGCTTTATCCCATGGCATTAGTCGTCCATGTTTGAGTTAATACCCTAGAGTAGAGCTTCTATCCAGAGGCATTAGTGTCTGACACTCTACGGCTCAGAAAGGGGGAGGCTCTCACTTCCCTCTTCTTGCACCAAGACTCCCCCCCCAACTCTTCTGTGTTGTGTCTCTTTCATTCTTGCACCGCTCAGAGTTGGAGAACTTAGTGTACTTTCTTCAGATGAGAGATTCATGATGAAGTCGCGATGAAGTTGTGCTGCTGTTTACCTCTGATTTAGGGCAGCATATCAGAAATATTCCAATAACCTGTGTGTGTGTTGCCTGATATGTGTGTTGTTAGACATTGTATAAGATATACTGTAGAGGAAGGAAGTTGTACATATGTGTCATTTTTAAAAAATAACCTTCCCTCAATAGTTAATGTGTATTTGAGCTTGTTGATTGTATTTTTTTTCTGCTAACACCACAAAATACTTTTTCAAATAAGCTTAAGTTTAAGTGTATTTTCTTTTTTATCATGGAAATGTCAATTGACACATGAACAGGTTATAAAAAGAGATGGTCTAGCATGTTAACAGTATTTAACAATTTACAACTTATGTTAGCATGTGAATGATTTAAGACCGTAAGGCATTAGGATTTTTATAATCTGCAACATTTGCATGTAACTACAGTAGATTTCTGTTTCACCGATGCTGTTTTAACAACCCCACCCCTTACTACCAACACACACACAGAATGTTCCAACCCCTCAGCACACACACACACACACACACACACATCACTTTAGAGGACATTACATCGAATTACACTAATGTCCTGGATACTTACCCTCACCGTCACTGCTACTTGCCTAATCCTAATCTAAACCAAGTCTACATCCTAAAATGTAATGATTTACGTTATGGGGACATGCATTTTGTCCCCAAAAGGAAAGCAAGTCCCCACAATGTGACTGTGTATACAGATTGATGTCCCCACAACATGAGTAAAACACACTCTCTCACACACACACACACACATACATACTCCGAAGCCCCTTCCACATGCACACATCGATTTGAATGTTATGTTCAAAGATTAAAATTGTTTGTGTCATTATGGTAATGAAAGACAAACAAATGTCTCCTGTCATTTAAAGCAATTAGAGTACAAAACCCCTCTGCTTTAATCAATTCATTTTGTATTTCTGCAGAGACTTCCTGGATTTATCAAGTGTTTTATCTATATTTATTCTAACCTTCGAGATTATGAACTGCTATTTCCACACATGATTGCAATGATGGCAATTTAGTTGCCGCACTGCATAAATAAAACCTATAACTATAATATAACCCTGCAATTTAAAGAAAAATCTGATTTGTGACGGATAATCAAAACAGTCTGGAGCATGTGGAGAATGTTTCTTTTCCTTTCTGCTGCCCACAAGGCTGATAGCATTAACGTGTGCAGATAAACTCCCTGACCTGTCGTTTCATGTTATCGCATTGTATAGCCTGCGCACCATATTCACAACCTGTCTCCTTATTGTCATGATAACCTCAGGGCTGACAAAAGCTATTGCCGTTTGGTCATTTCACTTCATGGAGGTTGAACTATCTACAATGTCCTACATGTTGGGGAAAAAAAAAATATATATATACATTCCTGATCATAATAGTAAGGGAGTGAGGGAATATTCAGATAGCATCTCTTTCATAGCAGTAAGACTCAACTCAAGGCACCTTTCCGAACACATTTTTTGCACTTATGAAGAGGAAAAAGGGCTATGATTGCAGGTTTTCAGGGGTTGGACAAGCAAAGGCCAGGATTAAAGAGGTAATTGACAGTGAAGACACAATGGAGGGGAGAAAAAGGATATTTAGGTTTTTAAAAGACTATTTACAAGGCTACATTAGAATATGGTAAATGGTAAAGGGACTTGCATTTATATAACACCTTTCTAGTCTTCCGACTACTCAAAGCACTTCAGAATTCACTTATTCACACATCCATTCTTACACTGATGGCAGAGGCTGCCATACAAGGTGCCAACCTTGCCCATCAGGATCTAATCTAAATACTTATCCACACACCAATGGCACAGCCTTCGGGAGCAATTTGGGGTTAAGTATCTTGCTCAAGAAAACTTTCACATGTGGATTGGAGGAGCAGGGGATGGAACCGCCGACCTTACGATCAGTTTCATCAATATCAGTTTAGAATATTTTCACTGCTTTAGCTTGCCATCGCGCTGCCTTTTCTGATGGGGAACTGAAGCTGTTATATTGCTGTCTTTAAAGCCAACAGACTAAATTCACAAAAACATTTTACCTTGCAGAACAAAGAGTTTGCTGGTCCCCCGCCGCCTCTATCGGTTAGGCGTTATTGTGTGACTTTCGGTAGCCAGTACTCCTGTCTGCTTCTCCAAACTGGGAGCATGCTTA
Source organism: Sebastes fasciatus (assembly GCF_043250625.1). NCBI lineage: Eukaryota > Metazoa > Chordata > Actinopteri > Perciformes > Sebastidae > Sebastes > Sebastes fasciatus. Next base: position 12,283,256 of record NC_133813.1, read on the forward strand.
CTGCCATCTAACTTACTGTATATAACGGTAATACACTGACTATGAGGATGTTCGTATAATGTATATGTAGCAGCGTCATCATGCAGAAACCTACACAGGTCACATGGGAAAAAGGTTGAAGAAGGACTTGGGAAAATAGCATTTTAAGGCTAAAACATACAGTACACTCTTTGACCAAAATTTTAATTTTCAGATTTGAATACATAAGGAACACAACTGGGAAGCTACAGAATTATATTTAAACCTAAACAAATTTCAAAAAAATAAATAATAATAATAATAATAATAATAATAATAATAATAATAGACCAACCCTTTAAGTTAAGATTTGTTCAAGTCTGTCTAATACAATACTCAAATTCCCATATGTGCATTACAATGTACGGTGACTGGTGTGTATGCATACTGCATTTGAGTATAGTATTAAAGGCCCTGAAATTCCTGGAGTGCTACATTAATACAAATATTGCTTTTCTCGGTTTGAAGTGGGCGTTATTTGCACCTTATCACACTGGTGGGGCTGTTTGCTCATGTTGTCAGAATTATCAGTCAAACAAAGCAAAGCTACATAGTCTTAATGAATCGGAATAGCCCAGATTTTAAGTGTTTAAGGCTCTGAACACCCACACAGGTGTTTTCAGTTAATCTGGCTCATTAGAACTCTTCTCAGGACTGTGTGGGCGTGTATAAACTGATTGAAAGACATTTTCCTGAGTCTCCTGTTAGCTTTGTTGCACCTGTTTGGGCGGGACAAATTACACATTTATCATTCTTATTGGTAGATGAAGATTTTCGACCTAATAAATTCTCATCAAATCTCCGGCCCACCTTTAACTTGAGCATTCTAATCAGACAGAATATCTGAAAACACATGTCTGGCTGTTCACATGTTTTAAAACCTTATTGAATAACAGCAAGGGTATTTTTTTTATTAACTTTAAGATAGATTTTTGCTCATTTAGTCACTGATTCTTAATGTTATACAGACATGCTTAAGACTCAGACTTAAAATAGACTTGAAAAATCCAAACCTATCCTTCAGGTCAGCTAATGTTTGTTTTACCATCAGAAACAAGACCCCATACAGAGGAACAGCCAAATAAGCCACATGGACAGAAATTTACTTTGCAATCAGGAGTACAAAACAGGGGGAAGTGTGGATAGTTAACTAAGTAACTTGCGTGACAAATATATCAATGTTGACTTCTGGTTTCACACGGGACACGGACACAGGTCTCCTGAGCGAACGTCTTGGTCCCTATGTTCTTAGGATATACATGCATTGCTTTTTGGAGGTATAGCTACGAACAGTGTGAGACCAGCCTTACACACTACACCCACAAATTTCCGGTTATTAGCTGACTGACAGAACAAAATAGTTGCGAACAAACTAAATTTTTTGACTTTTAAAGCTGTAGGTCTCAGTACAGCCAACTATATGCTTATAAAAAAGACACTCAAGAGACGTTAACCAGATAACGCACTGAGAATAGCCTTCTTTCATACACATTAGTCTGCTGTAGCTTAGCAAGGACAAACAGTCTAACACCTGTACAGCCTATTCTGTCATCAAAGGCCATTTTGAAAGCTGAACCCAACACATGAAGAATAAAACCAACAGTGGAAAATATTAACCCGGACTAGCAATCTCATAACAGCATCTCCTACACAAGCACCAGCATATTGTCATCATGAAGTGGCATATTAATGCTAATGTGAGAACAGGGTTGAGCACTTAAGACTCTGTGGGATTACAAGAGCCCTTTTGAAGTGGATATGAGAAGTGATTTTTTTTTTCATTTGTAAATTGGCCTTTAATGAGTGACACTTAGCTGTCCGTGGGGTTGACCACAGACTCACCCTCCCAATTACAAGAACACAAAGATTTTGTAATACACTTAGTGAGAATGGACCTCTGTCGACCTCACTTATGTCAAATTTAATATTGACCTCAAAGTGGTAAAGGGAATGCACCTCAGAAAAGACAACTGGAATCAATGAAAACAGCAAGGAGCGAGACTTTGGATGAAAAACTTTATTTTATATTACAGTTTTTCTTACTTTGGCTCATTTTTCGAAACAGTCTTAATATTCTCTAAACTGTAAGTGCATTTGACCGAACTGTTTGATGGGACATCACAACTCTATTTAATGTTTGCCAAAGGTAGTAACTCATCCAAAACACTTCCTTCATGCCTCAAAACCTAGTCAGTAAATTGACCAATGCCACCAATATGAAAAGCCATGTTATGATTTAAGCATATTTGTATGCTAAAGGCAGTTACTGTGAGGGTTTCTGGACATATTTGTCATTATTCTATGTCGTTAATTGATTTCTAATAATAAATATATACATATATTTGCATAAAGCAAGCCTATTTACCCACTCCCATGTTGATAAGAGTATTGAATACTTGACAAATCTCCCTTTAAATACATTTTGAATAGATAAAAAAATATGCGATTAATCGCGATCAACTATGGACACTTATGCAATTAATCGATTGACAGCCCTAGACAAAACACGGGCAATTTGCTTGAATGATTGTGAAGTTCTAATCTGTTGTGAACAACAACAACTGTGAACAAGACTTATTGTTTTGGAAAAAAAAAATTCATTTGAGAATTGACCCAAAAACTGTAAGATCCAAACAGGATAAAACCGACTCTGGGTGAGCTTTATTACGGTTGTGATGGTGAAAGTTGTAGCCTGTTTCCCATCTTCAGTGACCTTAAAGGTGTAGGATGTGAATATGATGACACTTGACCTTGACAAGCAGCAGTTTGAACCATAAACAATGTTGTTCCCTTGTAAAGGTTTGATGTTAGCTGTGTTTTTCGAACACAGGGTGAACCACCTCTACCCAGCCATCAGCAAAAGCCTCAAACACAAAAAAACTGCACATTAATATGTTCCCTACACCTTGTATGTAGCTATTACCATGCAGGGTGTGTCCTAATTAGTATCTGCTCTGATAAGTAACTCATTTCATTATCCCTTTGTGTGTCTGATAAAGATCTTAATGACTAAAACGTCACATTTGATGTCTTTTAATTCCATCAATCTGCTATAGTTATAATATTAATTAACCAGTTCTAAAAATTGCCTGAACTAAAACTCTGGCTGTTTTTAAATATCATTAAATGCATTATTGTGTTTTTCTAACTAACTGTTCAGTGAAATGCACTTTTCAGAAATAATTTCTTTTTCTTTTTTTTTTAAATAATTAGTGCAATTGTCTGTTTGATTGCCTCCAATTCCAATTCAATTAATTGGTGTGTTAAGTTTTACTTATGCAGGAAGTCTCGCTGAGATCAAGATCTGTTTTGCAAAAAAGACCTAGGAACAAATGACATATATAACAGACCAAAACCAGATGACTCAGCTAAACAAAACAATCATGGGTACAACTTTATAATAACCATGAATTATAAATGGTATATCAATAGTTAATTAAACTAAGTTCATACATATGTTACTGTTAACAAAGAAATAATAATTCATAATGTTTACGAATTATTATTAATGCTATATTTTTTTTGTTTTACATAATTTATTTGTGTTATATGAAATAAGTTGTTTAAAAATTATATATTGTATCATAGCTGATAGGAGACAATAAAAATTACATTCTGATTATACCATTAATCTATTTATTAACAGTTTATCGGTGCACACATTATAACATTTGATCATTTGTAATCCTAAAACATTACATAGATAGATGGACCAAAAACCAATTATTAACCATTGACAAAGTATTAACTATATATATCTAAATAATGTTTATAGAGGCTTTACAAAGTATTTATTAACCATTTAACAAGGTATTATAATCATCAGTTGCAACTTTATAAAAGCCATCCAAATAATGTATAGACGGATTACAAACTAATTATTGACTATTAACAAAGTGTTACAAATATCTATCTATGTAATGTTTATAAATGTTTTACAAATAATTTTGTCATCAATAACCAATACTTTTATATAGAGTATATAAAATGTTATGTATGCAACAATAAACAGTTAAAATAACATAGATATCAACATATGAATAATTATTAAACATTATTAATTGCCATTTCATTGTTTGTTAACAGTAAGATAACAATTAACATTTAAGTTTAATTAACTATCAATTTACCATTTATAAATTATGGTTATTTAGAGTGTTACTAAATCATCATACACAGAGGCACACACTTCACGGAATTCAATTCTGTGGTGTTGATTGTGCTCTATAACTGGCTGTTTTATGAATAAACACTATTGTAGACATCGCTTCTATGTCATAATTGCCTGTCATTAAATGATATATTGTCATTATTAAACACAAATTCATCAAATACTGTGGTTACAGCTGCAGTTAAAAGAAGCTGTGAAAAGATTAATGTGAATTTAATAGTTTTCATTCAAACTTGTAAAGTTTACGCGAGTACACAAATGTTTGTTTGTTTTTTTTTAACTTTTTTTCTGAACTCAGGCTTCTCTGTGCTGGACCACCGGCTGTTCTGGGACCTCACTCTTCACATGATGGACCTCTGTCCTCCAGGAGATTTATTTACTTTTTTTTCTGATGACAGGGTCGTACTTTAAAGGACAGAGGGTCTCGTATCCTGTACAGATTATAAAGCGCCCTGAGGCAAATTTGTAATTTGTGATATTGGGCCACACAAATAAAATAGTCTTCACTTGACTTCTTTTAGGTGGTCAAATTTAGTTCTAAACAAAATATAACAAATAATATTAGTTAACACTTCAATGTCCAATGTTGATATATCAGGTGACAGAGAGACTGTGCAATCGCATTGGATATATACTGTATGTATCATGTGTCGGTGGTAAAGTTCAATTCAGTAGAGCACTTGTTATTCAGTTCAGAGTAAATGGACATTGTAGCCCTGATACATTTGATTTATTCATACCACTTCAGTCATGATTTGTTTTCGTTCCCACAGGATCTACCTGTTACAGGTCAAGATGATAGTGCAGCATTAACATGTCCACAGGTCCACATTTTGTCTCCATTCTCTAGAAGCCCGAAAGACAACTCACCAGAGAAATATTTCTGATGAGCTGTTCGAAAAGATGAGAGCAACAACAGAGTGCAGATTGAAAAACTGGCATTGCTCTAGCTGGCCAGGGAGCAAATCCATACTAGGATGCTTTTCAGCAGAGCAGACTCGCTGCAAGTAATTTCAAACTGGTGCTCAAAGTAGCAGGCAGGGCAGTGTCACCGATGTCTGTGCTGAATGATTGCTGAATGATTTATCAAGTTGCCAGTGGCAGTTCGGTGGGGCATCGTACCTGAGCAGAATGCAAAAGGGAGTCGTCCAGGTTTGGAAAAAGACTGCGGCTGTCATCTGGGATGTTTGGAGCATCACCTGATGGTTTGATAGGGGACAATGGGACGCTGCAGGTGAAAACTACCTACGGCATGAGAGGCAGGGTTACAGGGTTTTCAGATACAAGGCTGCATACAGCTCACAGGAAGGCAGATTTTTTTATTTTTGCCTCGGCCAATTTAATCTCTCTGACAGTCTGGGCCAACAATATTTTCAGATTTGAAAAACCTAACCTAGAGGCTATACTTTTGAAGTATCTTCACATGAAACTGCACTTTAGACAAGACACTGTCTCTAAAATGTATTCAAATATTTGTGTCTTCATTCAACATCACATACAACAAATAACCTTACTGATCTTGCCCTTTCAGTCAGAACACTATCTAGTGAAGGCCACCCGTTCAAGTTGTAAATTGAACTTCAACAAATGCCATCAAAGTCAAATCCGAAAAAACATCCTTGAAGTTGACACTTCATGCATAATGAGGCAGCACATCTACCATAATCAACAGACCTCCCTTCTTTTGCTAATGTTTTAGCTCACCATGGTGATAAGTTGTACGTCGAAAGTGTTTTATATCCAGCGCTGGTGTTCACAGAGATACAAACCCAAAGGGCTTATCATGTGGCTCTCCTCATTAAAAAATACACTTCATCTTGCTTATGCAATAGCTGTTAAAATAGCAAAGCAACATGAAGCAACTCCCAGTTATCAGACAATTATCCACATTTGCATTCGGTTAAAATACATCTACTCTGTGCAGTAAAAGCATGAAAAGGATAGTGCTTTTTCTTTTTTTGTTCTTTTTTTTTTTTTTTGTCAAAGAATTTAAAAACTTCTCATTTTCAAACAGAGGAATGATTTAATTGCACCACTCAAAAGAAGTGTGCTCACCTTTCGAAGTTATTTAATTTGTATAAAAAGGTGATCTTACTAGATAATTAACATTCTGGTTCCACTGGGTTCAACTGATGAAATATCAGGGGAAACAAAGTAGGAGACAAAGAAAAACCCAGAATAGTAGGACAGTGTTTGCCATGTTGAGCTGCTTCACACTTACCTTGCAAAACACCTGGATTCTCGCAATATCACAAGATCACGCAAAAATCCATCTTTTCAGGCTTCAAGTAATGCATTTGTGTCTGAACCATGGACCAATCAGCATCCTGTCAGGAGCCATTGGCTGCTACGGGCGTGGTCAGATGGTGATAGATATAGGGTTCATCCAATCACCTACCAAGTATTTTTGAAAGTGTCTGCCCTCCCCTAAACAGATTCCAATTTTGGCTTCTTGGATGGTTTTGTGTAACAAACATCTGGTGCATCAGGTTAGCTTCGCACTAAAGATATATTCAAATTTGAAAAAAAAAAAAAAAGTGGAGGAACTTAGTGGTTATAATTGTGTGCGCACTGAGGAATATTATTTTAAAAAGTATTATGTATTTGGCAAATTGATCCTTTGCAAACATGTGGATATGATGTTTCAGGTTGCTATAGGTCAAATGAAATGTTAGCATTGGTCAGGGAGGTATTACTAAAGGAGTGTTGTATTATGATTGATTAAATCAAGTAAAAACATATTGTGGCATTTGATATGATATTCACTGCAAGTGTGTTAATGCTGGAAATACAGCAGGACTGTGTTTAAACGTTTCAGCACCATGTACAGAGACACCACTGGAAACACAGCAGGACTGGGTATTAACGTTTCAGCACCACTGACAGAGACACCACTGGGTTAACATGGGAAACACAGCAGGACTGTGTTTAAATGATTCAGCTCCAAGGACAGAGACACCACTGGGTTAACACTGGAAACACTGCAGGACTGGGTTTAATAAGATTAGACTGAAGCACTCTTTTGTACACCAGTCAATCCTAAAACTAAATATGGAGCCTAATCCCAGATCAAATGTACGTTGAAGACCCTGAATATCGTCTTCTGTGATTGTAATGTTTAAATGTATGTATCCTTGTTTCTTGTCTTTGTCCTTTCTGTGATGTTGAAAATGGAGAACAAATTTCAGACCTGTCTGACAATAAAGTGTTATCGTATTATCGTATCGTACTTAAACATTTCAGCACCATGGACAGAGACACAAAGGGAGACTGGTGCTGGGTCACTAACTCTAAGCAGGGTTTGAGTATGGTATGTTGTGTTCACACTGGAAAATGTAAAATAGAGTATACTCAAACAGTTACTATGCAAAAAAACAAACTTGAGTTTAAGTGTGCTGTGGATGGACCCTAATTTAAACTATTTTGAATGTTGGAAAAACAGCTTTAGGAACACCTCAGAAAACCAATGAAGTTCAGGACAAAACATGCTACTGTCTCATAAAAAGTGTAAATGGCAATGGCATTATACAGCTGCAGTTTGACTGAGGTGACACATTGTATAATTTTATGTTAGTGTACAACGTATGCTGATTTCGAACTGGAAAAATGTATACTACAAAGATTAGTATACAGACTATACACAATTGCAGTATGGAATTGGGACACAGCATTGGCTTGACTGATTTAACACCATTTAACACAGACAGACTGTGCTTGAAGGTTTCAGGACCATGGAGAGAGAGACACTGTGTCCCAATTCAGTTGCTGAATTCTCCAAAGTTTGGATTTCTAGACCAAACGTATCCTAAAAAGTCCCCTCTGTATGATTCAAACACATCTGAGATATCCAGCATTATTTTTGTAGAACACTGCTGGTGTGTTTTATTCTTGTTTTGTTTTGTGGCCAACAGTATTCCATAATCCATTATGAGTCAATCGGTTGTTTAATGGAGGAGTAAGAGCAGGAAATATGTGCGTTCAGGTGGTCATTTGTCACTGAAATGCCACTTGACCTAGAATTACATATCAGAGTAAAAGAGTTTTAACGGACTTTTATTTCATAACGTACAGTGTATATTTTTTTTTATTTCAAAATGCCCTTTTTCAAAAGCTTGTTTTTGTTTTATAATATTTTTTTTTCCCACTAAGACTTTTATTTCTTAATGTAACTTTTAATAATGTCACTTTTTATTTCATTATGTCACTTTTCATGACAGTTGCGCTGTCACTGAATATGAAATAAAATGTGTCATTATTAAAAGTAAAAAATGCCACATTGAAGTATAAACAGACTTTTGAAAAAGGGTATTTTAAACAAAATTGTCTAATAAAACAAAGGTGATATCCGATTAAGTAAAGTTATTATGAAAACAAATGATGAAATAATATTTCGTAATAATGGGTTAGGTTTTCATAATTTTTATCAATTATTTCCCACATTTTTTTCATTTATTTATTTTACTAAATTATTATATATTTAATAATGTCTTATTTCATCTTTTATTATTGACTATTGTTTTGTAAAAGTAGTCAGATGTTGTATTTCATGCCGCTGTCCTTTCAGACCCATTCAAAAGTGTTATAGGTAGGAACAGCTTTTGCCAGGCTCCATGTTACTTTAGGTTGCTATTCAAAGTAACCGCTTGAGTGCTCTCTGCTCATAACTCCGAGCTCCCAACTCACAGCAGCAGGCTGCAGAGTTCATAAGCAACGCAACGTAAAACACAAGTTGAAACCCCGAGAAACTCAAGACTCTTGGGAAAGCAGTCCAAGGGCAGCCAGCTCCCGACTGCTGCACAAACACAGCCACTTCCTCCAGGGAGCTCCCAGCTCCCAGCTCACACAATGAGGTCTGAACATGTACAGAAAACCTGCAGAGAATGAAAGAGGGTGTGTGTGTGGGGGAGTGCTAATGCCAGCACCAGAACACAAATTAGGGAGTACTGCTTGCAAAAGCCCAGAAGCATTGCATCCATACCACATCATTGAATAATGCCCAAAAGTCCTCAAAGGTCAGGCACCATAATGAGAAGAATGAGGCATATACAGTATAAAGAAATAGAAAGAAATATATACTGTAGAGGAAATACACAACTATTCATTTGTGTGATAGTAAACAACAGTTTCTTGCCCATCTATCAGAACTAGAGGACCACGGACATCCAAGTGGAGCGCTCTTTCTGCTCACCTCTAACAATTTCTAGCTCTCGTTTGCTCTCATAACTCTTTGTCTTGCTACAGATGATTGACTTGGGTACGGATGTTCTCTGCCATTTCATGCTGGGTAGGTAGTGTTTGTTTGTCTGAGCTTGTTTGCAGCTGTCTGCAGTTTGATATGAGGAGGTTAATGGGAGCCTTTGGGAGTCAACTATATAGTAAATACAGACCGGTGAAGCAAAACAATGAGCAGAGTTGGATGTTCATTCGCAGTGGGTTTTGCAGTATGAGTGAACTTTTCAATATATGAATTTAGAAACATAAAAAAGGGAAATATTTCTTTAATTATAGAAAATCAGAAGAATACAGTGGTGGAAGAAGTACCCAGATATTGTAGTTTAGTAAAAGTACAAATACCACGGTTTGAAAATACTTCATTAAAAATATAAGTCCTGAATTCAGAATATTAATTAAGTAAAGGTACAGAAATATTTTTAGCAAAATGTACTTAAAGTATTAAAAGTAAAAGTACTCCATATGCAGAATGGCTCATTTTAAAGTGTTATATTCTCACAGAATATTATATAAATCTGTTTTTATCACTAACACATATGTTTTAATGTTGTAGTTCTTCAATTTGGAGTCAATTTAGACTTTATATACTACTCGGTAGATTAGTAGTACATTACTGTATCATATCACAAAGGAATATCATATCCTTTTTATGTAAAAAGTAATTCTTAGCTAAAGTGTGAAATACATGTAGCGAAGTATAAAGTACAATATTTCCCTCTGATATGTAGTGGAGTAGAAGTATAAAGTAGCAGAAAACGGAAATACTCAAGTAAAGTACAAGTACCTACAAATTGTACTTGAGTAAATGTACTTCCACCACTGGAAGAATATGATAGTAGTACTACAAACCACCACATTTGTTCCAACAAATACACAACTGTCTGTTACCCAGATCTGTAAGATCTGTGTCTTAGATCTTCAAAGTAAAAGTGATGACATGAAGGAGAATAAGTACTAATAGACAAATTTTATGTACAGCTCCAAATTCATAACGTTGCCTCTAAACCAACCTAGCTCAGTGAGGTGTGACTGGCCTAACACTGATATCGTGCTGCTGCTGATTTAACTAACATTTCTCCAGTCACCAATCTGACCCAGTTTTTCCCACTACTTACCTTCCTGTCTGTTCTGCCACAACGGCGCACTAGAGCTGCCTAAAGGAGATTTCCACCCACCCCTGGGCTTTACAAAAGGAGGTTGCACTTTTCTAGAAATAATAAGGATTGCCCTCATTCCAGTCTGAAGACTCAGGAGGAGGAAGAGGGAGATGATATTACTGGCTGCAGTAATTGTGACGCTAATCGTGCCAATGATATTTCAGTGAAGCCGACCCCTCACCTGCACACCTCCACGCCAACCATGCCCGAGGGGGAGCCACAAATACGAGCAGACCGCATGCTGCAATAGATGGATGTAGAGTAGAATGAAAAGTCATCTTATAATCATCATTAGCTCTTACCACTATGGATTGTTTTTTCAAGGACGAGAAAAGCACAGCTCCCACTCCGACATATTCTCACTCCTGTCAGGGATGGGGTGTCAATATAAGCTTTTTACATGCATAGTATCCTTTCAAAATAAACTTCCATTTTCACAGGAAGTTAGGTTTAGGCAACACAACCACTTAGTTAGGTTTAGGAACGGCCGTGGTTGATGTTAACTTCACTAACTAAGTGATTAACGACGCGTGTTACTAATGACTCATGTAACTCATGGGACTGACGATAGCGAGTCACATGACTAATGACTGATGTGAGAAAAAAGTTATCGCTACTTTTAGTTTCACATGGGCCACAAACAGTGGTCTCCTGGCTGAAAGTCTTGTGTTTTGTTTGAGCCATAAACCACACTTCCCACTCGCCCTTAGCGGACTCTCACGCTATTGTTACTGTCTTTTGCTCCAACCATCCAATAACGCCGCGGGTCGGTTTACATTGGAGTTATCGGCGCATCTGTGCATCAGTTTCCGATGGCGTAGGGCGCTGCCCGATCTGCGGTATTTGACAAATTGGGATTGAGACTGTGGTTCCCACACAGTCCCCAGTGGATCCTTAAACACACACAACCCATGCAAACAAACATCAATAACCCAGATCTTGAAAATAAATAAGTACATTTGCTATGTCGCATTTATAGACTCAGGTAAATAAGCATGTTTTAAGGCCGGTCAGTAAGAACATCAAGGTCACCAATAGCGAGAATAAGTGCACTCAGAAACATAATGTCACATGGCGTTCTCATATTCCATCCACCAGTGTGGACTGAACTCTGTACATACATAACTCTATATGTTTGGATTGGAACACTGATGTGTAAACCATCTACCAACACACGATGTGTATTTAGGTGTTGCGCTGATCCTTTTGATTACATGCTTTAGCCAATACTTCAATACCTACAATCTCTTTTCCCGATTTAATGAATTCTCTATAGTTCACACTGTGAAGCTTTGCAGAAATGCCAAGCCATAGCCCTGATTGGTTATTCGTGAGGTACACCTCTGCAACATGCGGGTGTGTGTCCTTTGTGCTGGGAGAGCAATGTCTTACTAGAATTAGACCTGACAGGGTTATTTAATTTGGGTGCTGTGGGTGGACCAATAAAGAGGGAGCGGGATGAAATTAATAGAGGAGATTCTTTCTTCCAGATATGTCGGCCAGAATTTTCATTAGCAAGGGAGAGGATGAGAAAAACTGTAATGGGACTGCCTTTGGTCCTACAGTTCACAATATATTATATTTTCTAGGAGTTAAATGTTATAGTTGCCTTAACTCTCACTGTTGCATTATGTTGACATGATTAGGCAATTGATGTCATAGTGAACAAGTCATCTAAAGTTCCAGTGTATTAGATATTAAATTGCAGAGGACTAGGGAGAATTGGCAGCCAATGAGAAAATGTCTAGCTGATATATTGCATGTGATGATTGTGGGTTTGTGACACACTGAAAGTTTTGTATAAAGTAATAAAAATAAAATTTGCGTAGAAAAGATTTAGCTGCTTTTTAACTACACATCAACAATGGCAGCATGACAAATGGCAAATGACAGCATCAAGTTGTTCAAACAATGTTTTGCAAACCTTAACCTCAATCATCCCGTGTAGTTTTAGTTGCCAAGACAGATTTCAATTGTTTTCCAAACATCTGCCCCTGCAATACAATATATGCAATTAAAGCATTTTTAAACTTGGTTATGTTTGCACCAGTGGGCAACCTCCGGGTCTGAAAAGTGAAGCCAATGTGGAAGTGCCTTAAACTTGCATTCTTTCTAATAGCCAGCAGGGGGCGACTCCTCTGGTTGCAAAAAGAAGTCTGATTGTATAGAAGTCTATGAGAAAATGACCCTTCTCCTCAGTAAACATTGTTAATATAAGATTATGGTCTTCTTCAATACAGCATGATGTTCATTTAGTAAATTATCATCCCATTTAGAGTCAAATAGACCATAAAGCAGGGTATGCTTTAGGGCGTGGCTACCTTGTGATTGAAAGGTCACTACCACGGTGTTGTCTGTTCTGGGAATTGTCCTTGTTTTTGTCTTACAACTTTAAACCTTTCACAGTGTGTTTTCAGTTCATGAAGATGACATTTTGATACCCTATTGCGTGAAGATGGCGACAGCCAAAATAACTCGAGGCTTCAAAACGGCAGTCCACAAACCAATGGGTGACGTCACGGTGACTACATCCACTTCTTACAGTCTATGGTTTGAACTCATAGGATTTGGCGACACTTGTGGTTACCATGGTGGGAGCAAGTACAATTACAGCAAATGCTCCTCAATCAGAACTACAACAGAGGAGCAACTGGTGTATCTGGTTGCAGTGCAGCCAAACAAACCCACATGATTTAAATAAAGAGTGCACACCAATGCTGGCTAACGTGCTGAAGCGTTGGAAGTGTGCAGTCCATCGCCTACACCTTCTTGTTCCACTACTCATTTGAAAAAAAATCTAAATTATCTGCTGCTGGAAAGAATACAGAAAGTGACTGTCGTCTCGTTTTGCAAATGCATTTCTGTTGAACAATCACAGTCAGTGCTAGCCTGTGTGACAAAAAAAATTGTGTTCAATGTGACCAATTCACACGTCACAAGACAACTAAATGTTTGGTTTGCATAGCAGTAAATAACACTAATGCTGGATTATATCAATGCATTGATTCCTGTGAATCTCTCATACATGTAAAGACTATCTGAATCCAGTGTGAGAACGGCTGTTACTATATATATATATATACTTATATATAGAGAGGTAAGGTCCCATTACTACAATGTAGTGTATGTTCTTAACTACTGTACCTAGTGTGTCATTTTTATTATTCTGGGATGCCAAACAACATCAGGCAAAGTGACTGCCGATGAAAACTAGCCTCTCAGCTAACTCAGGTACATTTACATCTGTTTGAATGTTTTTGTCACATATTATTCCTTTTCAAATGAGAAATTCAATTACATTTTAAAAAGTGGTTATTGCTGAAAAAGTGCTGACCATAAATAGTATCAATTACGCTTCCTATGCTAGAAAACATATTGCCAACAACACATAATTGTCAATTAGTGGTATATAAATGTAAGGAGATGGGGTTAAGGTATGAAGACTCTTTGCAGCTCAAAAGTACTTTACAGTAATTATCATGACCTTCAGCCAATGTTATTTTTTTTTTCTCTTCAATTTGACCAAGTGTATTGACATTTCATAAAGTGTGTATTTCCGAGTTCTGCTGCTAGTGCTTCATAGCTTGCTATGTGAAGGAATTTTTATCTACAAGGTGCGTCATTGGTGTTCATTTGAGGTGCCAGGTTGCTATTTTTACCAGCTCCAGTGTACTTCAGTGTGATTCAATGTAGCCTAATTGCTGTCAACGTGACTAAAAATATAATTCAAGTGGGATTAAGTGTAATATTGCAAAAGGAGTAAGAGGAAGATATCACTGTTCGACAATAATTAATGTCACTTTTAAGTTGAGATTCAGTTGTTTCCTCTTCCTCACTATAAAATCAACCAACTCAATCAATTAATGCTAAAAGTGGAGTCCTGAGAGGTTTGATCCTGACAGATATTAGAGAGTGAGTGTCAAAATATCCACTAGTTAAAGACAGTCCTCTGATCAGAGGACATACAATGTGTGGAATTAAAATGAAGATGCACATGCCTGTGTGTGTAGCTATCTGTGTTTGTTAATTAAAGGTGAAGTAGGTAGAATTGGAGCAAATATGAAGAAAAAAAGTTATTTTTATGAAAAGGTCACTATATCCTGACAGTGCATGAGACAGGTAATCTGGAAAAAGGGCACCAAAAGGAATGAGTCCGTGGCCTTGGATGTATAATCATCTGTAAATCTGAGGATCATTTTTGTTGAGGTAAATCAACTTCCCAGTATGAAAACTATATAATAAAGTTGTAAAAGTTATTTTTCTCGGCATAATGAACGTGTATCAGACCAATGGGACTGCACTGCCCTTCACACTCATATGACATATCCAGTTCTGCTGGCTTTGTGCTAGCTGTATGCAGCTGTAATAATGGATATATTGGCTGTAATTCATCACTTTTATGATCTTATAATACACCCATAACCCAAACGTCCAGTCAGTAGCCAGTAGTGCTAGTAGCATGACATAAACAGGTCCTTGAGTGTAAATAGTTATAATAGTAAGCATATTTATAATATTGTTTTATTGTTCAACACAGGCCATTTTGTATGACAATAGAAATAATTTTGTTTTTTACTGGTGTCCTTTGATACACAGTAGTCGCCTTCAGTCCAAAATGGCAGAGGCGTAACTCTGCTGCTGAGTGCTGCTATGTTGCAATGGAACGACCAATTGGCTTTCACTTCTTATCAATATAAGTTATTTGTTAATGAGTAACAGAGAGTGTGCACATTGTGTACATACGCTAACCAGAATTAGCTTTCAGTGACTTTTGACTGTAAATGAAAAGGGACAGTATTGACCAGGACATTGTTTTTGCGTGTTCAGTCTGGAGTCTGCCACTGTACATATTTTCCATTTCATCTCTTCTCTGAGAGCGGACCATTTCATCACTTATTTAGCTTGTTTCTGGTTCAGCATCTGTCCATCTCCCCCCTGTTTCTCTATTTCTCTCCCCGGGTGTGCATGCAAGTTTGAGTGTGTGCACTGGAGCGGCTGTTATTCACTAAAAGTTGTCTTTCATTTAGTGTTCTTTATAGCTGTCTTGTTCGGGAAATTCATTGTTGTTCGGATGCCCGTCTGTCCCTGGTGAGACGTTTCCTTTTTTGACTTAAAAAAGACTTCACAGGAAAGAGGATTGGACTTGTGTCAAAAGACATCCTCCTTCGTTCTTTCACCTAGACCCTGATCAAGTCTCGTTCTTACATCTTGGTGGCTTTTTAGCCTTGCAACAACAAAGAGGACTAAAAAACTAAAGGAGGGCATTTTCAACACAACCAGTAAATGCAATGCTTCTTAATCAACACAGGAATGATGTAATTGTATTAGATCATTCATCAGCCACAGCCAAACACTCCGTACCTGCAACAGCAGAAAGATAAGAATCTAGGTCAGTAACTGGGGCTTGTGAACTAGAAAAGAAGGAGAATTGTTGCCTGTATCGGAGGCTGTGAATGGAGTGGATGTTGGCTTACAAATCGTGATTGAAAGGGACCAGGAGGAGCTGTCCTATAGGACATCGCCGAGGTGTCTGTGTATGTGTAGGAGCACATTTGTTGTCATAATGAGATGACAGACGGACCGACAAGCTTGCATAGGCACATAAATATTCAAGGAAATGTAACTGTCTATCTAAATCATTATCAGATTATCAGATGTTTCTGTTAATTTGCAGTTTGGCCAAATGGAACCCTTCAAGGATTTGCTTGTGTGAGCTTCCTCTTTTGTTTCATGAAGGAGCCAACTTCTGACAAATTGTGATGTCACCCATTGGTTTGGGGACTACGGTTTTTGCCGTTACCATCTTGTTTTTTTTTGCAACCAGGAGTGACACGAAAGGGTGGAGCTAAGTACAACCGAAAACTGAAAAAGACATTTTTAAGCGACCAAAATGTTATAATTAACTTTAATGAACAGAAAACAAACTGTGAAAGGGCTAAAGTGCTAAGACAAAAACACAGACAACTCCCAAACTGGACACTGTGGTGTCAATCACAAGGTAGTCACGTCTTAAAGCATCCCCTATTTTATGGTCTATTTTACTCTAAATGGGACCATAATTTACTAAATGACCATCATGCAATAGAAGAAGACTTGAAACTAGCAATTGAGACCATAAACTCATGTTTACAATGTTTACTGAGGTAATAAATCAAGTGAGAAGTAGGCTCATTTTCTCATAGACTTCTATACAATCAGACTCCTTTTTGTAACCAGATTCGCTGCCCCCTGCTGGCTATTAGAAAGAATGCAAGTTTAAGGCACTTCCGCATTGGCTTCACTTTTCAGACCCGGAGGCTGCTGCCTGGTAATTATCCCTAAAGTGGAAGAAAATGTATAATGTATGCAAAAAAATTGCAAAAGCCTACCATTAAAAAAGAATTGCATTAGTATGAAAAGATGTACTTAAGTATGCTTAATAACGACCTTGTGGTGTACCAAAATAGCACAGCCAAGTGCACTAACATGCATTTCAGTATATTTTAAATTGCACTAATTATATATTATTAATGCATTAAGTACATTGTTAGTATGTCAAAAGGTATTAATTATGAATGCACATGGACAAATGCTTTAATTAAGTGCAATTTAGTTTACTTATTGCAAGGGTTATAAAAACCACCATCATAACCATAATGAAACTAACTATGTGTTGAACTGATTTCAAACTCACGATTTGAACACAGCCTTTCTTTTAGCCTGTGGTAAATGTATAAGAGCAATAGTACACCTAGAGGTGTCCTGACCCAATGGAGGAACTCTCTTGAGCCTCCATCTCATCCGTTATTGTCATTACCTGATTTTCTTCCTCATGCTGTTATACAGATTTGTCCATGTGTTCATTGTCTCCGGGCTTAAAATGCTCCTCTGACCTGTGTTCTCTGTCTGCACTTTCCTATTATGTAAGAAATAGTTGTCCTAGATTCATTTAATTATTTCTAAGTGATTTATTCCATTAAATTAATTTTCTGCACTCTGCCATTTGGACTGTTGCAGACCCAGTGAAACACACACACACACACACACACACACACACAGAGAGAGAGACCATTCAAACCACAGAGGGAAATAACCCTTGGGACGCTGCTGCAAGAGGATTTCCAAGGTGTTTCGCTCCACTCATCGGGCTTGAGCATTTCTCCAACATGTCTCCTCCTGTCACAACACTTATTTACCAGGGGAGAAATTGCACCTGAAAGATCTTCCACAACGACAGCACAGAAGAGCTCATGGGTGGCCGGGGACAATAAAAAAGAGGAGCAAAAAAATTAAATGGATACAGAGAGAGGAAGCAAGGGGAGGTGGGGGATGAGAAGGCAGGAGCAGAAATGGCACAGTGAGACATAAAAACAGCTTGGGAGGCAGTGCAGCGGAGATGCTCCAGGACCCCTGGGGATGGACAAACTCAGCACCATCCTAATTTTCATTTCTCGGTGTGCAACCCCAGATGATTAGGGCGTAATGATGGTTATTCTAATTGGCCCCTTTGCTTCTCCAGTTTCGCATGATCACATGAGCTACGAGGAACATTAACATGCACACATAAAAAGGACACTGATAATTCTATAGGCTCTCACACCCTCGAGGTGGAGATGTCATGTACACTGTTAGGAAAATGTGTCTCTAGAGAAAACCATAATAAAACTAAAGTGCAATGTCTGTTTTTTTCATTTTTGGAAACTGTAAAAAAAAAACAGCCAGAGCCTTTGGGATCTACTTTGAGAGAAAACTTTTTATAAGCAACAAATGGTTTTAGTGGAGTTTTAGTGGAGTTCTGGTAAGTTATTATAGTACTTGTTTTTTCAATGAACACTTCTAACATGCCAGAGCAATCAATCCGACCTGGGTAAAACATAACTGGTAATGTGTCTGCAGCATTTCAGACCAAAAGTTGTTGATTTAAGTGACTATGAGGAACTTTTAACTGGTTGTGAAACAGTCTCAATTTATACAACCTACGTAAGTAAACGAGACCATTAGCGAGAAGATTCTTAATGCCTGTCTTCGGTGCCGCTGGGTCCGATTCCTTGCGAAATCAGACAAAATCATGCAGGTTCACCAGAAACTCCTTCAGCACAGAGTCCAGCGGGGCCTCCGGCAGCATCCAGCCGGACAGACCCAGATCCGGCTTCGCTGCTGCCTTCAACCTGGAGTCAGAGCTCCGGCAAGGGAGGTGGAGATATCTGCGCTCGGCAGCAGCTTCATCCTCCGGCCAGGAGAGGAGCTTCACCTCGCTGCTCCGCCAGTCCCCACTGGGAGGCGTCACCGACACCACGCTGCTCGAAGCCCAGGCCATTGGCTGTCTGGGCCCACTGGAGGGAAAGGAGGCATGGGAGAACCAGAACCAGGACTGCGAGGGGCAGACTGTCAGACCCTGCTGCAGTAAAGTGAGAGGTTTTCTAAAGGGACTCTGGTGCTAAAACACTACGGCTGTTGTCCACAGTGACCGCCAAATTTCTTTTAAAGCTCCTCTAAAGTGAAGCCAAAACATCTTGATCACCCCCTGGTGGCTGGCTGCAGTATAGGTCATAATTCCAACCCGCTCCATGTTAGTGAATGGGACATGGGCTAAAAAGTTAAAGTACAAGTCAAAAATGTTTTTCCCAAAGATGGTTTCTGTCATTTTAGGTAGTTCTTATCACGCTGATGAATGTTCATGTGTTCATTTTTCTGATAAGTTTGGTTTTAATTAGTTATTTGATGCTATAAAACGGGGTTGAGATGTCATGATTGACAGCTGTGAGTCTCTCTCGCTAACAAGCTGCTGCCGTGCTCGGCTCGCGATTGGTTCGGGGCGGGCGACCTCGATACCGCGGGAAGATTATTCTTTACTTAAGTGTAGTGATATTTTATTCAAAGAACATTTGATTTGTTCAAAGAACTTTTGCAAGGACGTAACATGCTGTTGTTGGATGAGGATGTGGTGTCAGTGTAATCTGTAATCTTCTGTTGACTTTAGATCATTTTTTGACGTGGTGTGTGTGTTGCACTCCACTGTGTCGAATGGTCTCCCCCATCGAATAAAGCTTGATGACACACACGAGCGAGCCTGAATCCACCCCTATCGCCCATTGATTTTTGTCTCTGGTAGTGGCCTACCTCCAGTCATCTATTGTGGAATCTGAGAGGAGGTGAATGACTGCTGTTATCAAACCACGCCATGAAAAAAAAGAAAGAGAAGGGAGGAAAAACAGACACCCTGCGGATCAATCCAGACAGAGAGATTGGTCCTCTGGGATTTTCTGTTGGTGATGTTGTTGTTGTTGTTTTGAGTCTCCCTTTCTGACTAATTCAATCCAATCTGCTCTCAGGCTGACATTGTGGTCAGTCAGGTATGTTATGCATATTCAGAGTTCTCTCAACCAAGCACAAAAAAAAATCAAGGTTAGATGTGCTGCTGCAAGTTGGCAGAAGGACTGGTTGTTGAAGAGAGCTGCGTGCCGAGCAGAGTTAATCCCACACCTACAATCAGAAGGGCACAGTGTCACATGAAAGTATGCAGTAAACTTAATGGGTACTAGTTTTACCATGCACACTCGTGCAGTTGATGTGCCGTCTCTCAGGAGCTTGTTATACCAAATGCTCTATAGAGAACCATGCACATATGCAGGAACTGGCAGTGCGAGATATGAGGTTGATTTTTATGCAGGCCACTCTTTTATTGCATTTTATTCCCCCTCCGGAAGAGGATACAGCATTGTTTTCAGGAGCAGCTGTTTTTTCTGGGTTCAGTGCTTTCCAATGATGTAGTCCAAAACACATCACCCATGAAAGTGGGAGCTGGAGTTGGCATTGCTAAAGGGGTGCTGTGTAGGCGCCGGGCTTTGGCGCCTTGCAGACATCTCTGTGATGTTCTGGAGGCCTCCCAGTCCTTTATAGTGCACAAGGGACGAAACACGACAGACTGATGGGAAAGGAAGGCTATCATCAGAGGATGCATTTAATTTCCATAAAGATGACTTTGTTTCCTAATTAATCTCCTGGCTCCGTCTCCCCGCTTTGCTCCTGTCACTTCCTCAGAATGAAACATGGCCGGCAATTTGTTAAATCAATTATTCCGGGGGAGGAAGCGGGGCTTTCGGCGATCCACACACATATACACAGACGTTGTACACACAGATGAGCCGGGGCGAAGGACACTGATTGTAGAGACGTGGGCTGGCCTTTGAGTGAAAAAGGTTAGCGATGTTGGAAATTTGGGATCTGGGAAGTATAAGAGAAAGAAACAGTTTGTCCTTGTTGACATGGCAGAAAGCTTTATGAACACTCGGCTGACGAGGACTCTCCTTGGCCTCGTGCCCTGAACTCCTGTAGAAAAACAGGACTACCGAGCCCCCGAGGGAGAACATGCACAGAGAGAAAGAGAGGCAGGAGGAGTGAGGGCGAAGTGACATAGAGGGACATGAGTGGGGAAGGAGAGGAGGCTACAGGGAAAACATGGACGCCACAGGGGAGAAGAAATGAGAGCCAGTGATAAAAGTAGAAGAAAATCCTCTCTCCACTGTCTTTCTCTCTCTTGTTCCAACTACATCAAAAATTGAAATCTCCTAGTCTTTTTTATTTTATGTCCTCAGTTCATTAAAATGCTGATTTAGAATGATGAACAGTTTTAAACCTGACACATGCTGAAGGTGCACTGGAGCAGAAGATGAGACTCGGGCTTAAAACAAAAAACAACAAAGCACATTTTAGATCAAGTTTGACTTGTCAATGATCTACAGGTGCACAGAACAGCGGCATGATTCATTTCGGGCGCGAGGCGAGAGGCAACGGATTGGTTCCAAATGAAAAAGCTGACTTTCAAATAGGAAGACAAACAGAGAGAAGGGGGCCCGATGGCGGCGTCGGCTCTTTCTGGCTGTATTAGGGAGAAGAGGAATAGCGTGGCAGGATGTGTTTAAATCAGAGCGCTCTATCTTGTAGTGGGACACATTTCATTAAGCCCAGCAGCTGGGGCCGCGGCTCCATGCGTCCACACATCTATCATACAAATCCATCAGGCCTGTCTCCGTCCTGCACTGACAGCATGTGTGTGATAGGAGCCCGTCCTCCTGATCAGACAACTCACCGACTGCCCGCACTTATTCATTTCCACTTCCATCTTCCCCTTTCTGTGTTAAGATTTCTTATTTGCGCTCTCACCCCCTCTGTCTCTCTGTCTCTCTCTCTCTCTCTCTCTCTCTCTCTCTCTCTCTCTCTTTCTATGGTGCTCTCTCTTTTTTAGGTGGGACAGATGTTGCCCAGCTCTGAATGGATTGTGAACCCCGCTGTTCCTTCTCTGTTTCATTCCATTCCCTCATGCGTCTCCTATCTCTTCTCTCCCAGTGGGGTGAGAGGCATTCAGATCTTTTGCCGTAGCAAAAATAGAAACACAACAGTGTACTTCATTACAAGTAAAAGTCCTGCTTTCAAAGCAAAAGTAATAAAATATATCAGTAAAATGTAATTAGGTATCAAAACCTAATTATGCACTTAGCCACTTGATGTAGGCAGGCTGGTCTCATACACTGTTTGTAGCTATACCTACGGAAAATAATGTACTCTAATTCGTATGTATCCCACAAAATCAATTTTTTTGTAATTCACTTAATCGTGAACCAAGAAATCTAAAGAGCGGCGAGGAGGTTGGGCTGGATGGGTGGGTCAAAAAATACTGGAAAAGCAAGTCAGAATTTTGAGATTTATGAAGTTTATGGGGCGGTCGCACATTCCAGTTCACTTCCATTCTATGCGAGCAAAAGTGCAAAAAAACATTTGCTTCTGGTTGCCAAGCAAATTTACATCTTAGCATTCAAAATGCAGTTCACTTTGGTGAACTTTCAGTTCTAAAATAGCCTCAGCATGCGACGGTCACTAACACGCATGTGTGACTGTGCCCTTATTATTCCTCTCAGCATGTACACTACTTTAAAAATGGAGGCTACATTACACTTGAAGAAAAACAAGGTTGTCACAACTTAAAGGATTGAAAGAGCAAAATCTAGTTTTTCGTCCCTTGTAGCCGCAAGTAGCACAATCTCACATGCAAGCTGCCTGGACTTGAGCGGTAATCAAAACTTAACTCCGGCTTTGGGAGCACTGTTTGCTTGCAATAGTAACGAGTAACGAAGATGCGTGGGGGAAATGTAGTGGAGTAAAAGTGAAAGTTCACAGACGTATAAAAGCTCAAGTAAAGTACAGATATACCCAAAAAATACTTAAGTACTGTAACAAAGTATTATAACTTTGTACTGTGTTCGTGCATGTGTGACCGTGCCCTTAGGCAGCACCTGGGTGTATGGTGATGTTGGAGGATTTTGACAACAGTTAGCTCTGGACATGAATTGGAATTTGTTTTTTGTGCTATTATTTATGAATCAGGACTATTTAAAAGCAGAACTGGAGCAGGAGAATCAATACGATGAGATATATAATTAATATAATTGCCGAGTAGCTAAAGACCCTGAGATATGTAGTTATGCTTTTTTTTTTCATACGGTGTATTGGAAAATAGCATACAATTTGGGTGATACCTAAGCAGACCACTTGAGTAAATGCACTCTGTGTCCTCTTCATGTCTTTGCTCCAGTGTCTGATCCCCTCATTTGTGCCTGATCTGTCTGCAGCTCTCCACTGTGCTCAGCAGCATGCAAACACTGGGCTGTAATTGGAATGGGTAACGCAGTCTGAGGGGGGAAAAGCAGCCAATTAGGGGGCTCTGGTCAGGGAGCTCTTTAGGGTGAAGGGTCACGCTGTAACTCGTTGTCCCCAGCTTGCTCTCCTGGCATGCGTACCAATCCATATGAGCCGCGCCGAGCGTGAAGGCCGGGGACTTTGTGGCGGCGACTCCGCGAATCAAAGGTCCATTCGGAAAAGACGAAGTGCATCAAACGCTTGACCTACAAACTACTTATTAATGCTGTTGTTAATGAACCAGCAGGATCTTTCAAATCCAGTAATGAGGGTGTTTGTATGAGGGTTAAGATATATGGATGGGGGGCTCAGAGGTGTTTGTGGCTGGCTACACTGACTGCTAATTCTGCTTATTTCTCATTTCTGCCACTGCATGGTGGGATATGAGGCGACCTTCACTCTGCTTGCTATGTATTAGTCTGTTTAAAAGCTTAATGGAGCTGAGTCTTAAGAGGTTCACAGTCTGAATAATGTTTTAACTCCACGCAGGCACACCGAAGAAGAGGATGGAACCTGCCAAAATCCAAAATAAATAAATAAAAGGGAAAAATAAATAGAAGAGTAGATAGATAGGGAATTAATGCAAAGGTAAATAAATAAAGAACCAAATAAAAACAGTATTAATTTATGTCACATTTTACCAATTGATTAATGCCTTCATTTCTTTTTTGGTACATTTAATGGCATATTTATTTATGTATTTATTTATTTATTGAGTCATGTATTTATTTATTTTTGATTTCGGCAGGCTCCATAAGAAACACATGGTGATACCTAGGGAAAGCTGAAACAAATGTAATGTCTAAGAAAATAAAAATATGCAAATTAAATATATAATGAAGTCTCATTTGTTTATCAGTTCTTAATTAATTTATTTTGGTATTCAACCACGCTATTTGATATGCACAAACCTAAAAATTAAATTTAACAGAAGGTTTTCTGTTTGTTTAATGAAAACAAAATAATATTACAAGGAAAATAAATTTGTGTTCAAAAGGTCAAGATCAGTGCGTAATAGTTGTTAAATAAAAAAGACAAAATTAAAAGGAAAAAGAGAGAGAAAAAAAAGTTAATAAATATGTGGTATTTGCTCAACTTAAAACCACAGTGAGTGGGTGGACAGCACAATAAATAAATGAAGATGAAGAAGTGGTGCTAGTGTTAAAATATGGACTAATTAAAATTAATCACTGACAATTCAAGTGAACACTGTGTAAAATATAAAGGTTTCATTTTAGCGTTATATACTTCACAGTTGGCTATGGGATAACTTGTCATTGCCTCTTTTCTGGGTGCCCACACTTGGCCTGAAACTGCTCCGTCTTATCTTGTGCAGTTGTGTTTTTGAGTCATCCTCCTGCTATGCAACACTGTCGCCATATATCGCTTAAATGCACACTGTGAGCAGATCACCTTACAAGCCTGACCACTTGTGCTCTAGCTCGTCAGGTTAAAGTGGTATCCAACTTTGAGGTGTCTAAAGGCTGCTGCACGTGGGGAGGGAGGGGGATGCGTCCCTATGTTTACCAGCTGCGACAGTGACGGTATTGTTTTAACCTTGGGAATCTGTGTGTGAGTCATCATGGAAAAATATAGTCCTGGTGACACCTACTGTAGCGGGAACTATACCACAGAAATGGTTTTGAGTACTTTGCCAGGTGTATATATTTATGTATGTCTGTCTGTAGACAGAAGGGCTGAACAGTGGGGCAATGGTTAGAACTGCCGGGTCGCAGGTTCACACCCAGCTTTTGGCCCTTCTGTGTGGAGCTTGCATGTTCTCCCCGTGTTAGTGTGGGTTTTCTCCGGGTACTCCGGCTTCCTCCCACAGTCCAGAGACATGCAGGTTAGGTTAATTGTTGACTTTAAATTGAAAAGTCCCTGAACAGGATAAGCAAATAATGGATGTCTGTGGGCAGATTTTGTGACCACGATAGCATCACAACCGTGCAAGATACAGTACAGTCACAAAACTTTACAGGCAGTAGGCGATTTGAGGTTAGGTTTGTTAGCACAATGACCAAAATGCATCCCCCTTGTTAACCTGCCATCCCCCCTCTCCATCCCCTAGTAGCAGAGAGAGTAGCCTAACTGTGCTGTGTGTTGATAAATCCATGGTGCTGTCCATGGTGCTGAAGTTACTACTACCCCTACTTTAAGCCCCTGACCCGTTTTGGCGTTGTGGCTGGTGTGATCCCATCGCAAGATAGTTTCTTTTGTAATTTCAACTAAGTCTCCGCCTATTTTCAGCAGTGATTGGCCAAATGTATTAAAGTGAGAAAAATCTGCTCGGTGCTATTCTGTTCATTTTTCAAACACTACTCTGTTGGCTGCTTCAGTTGCTCACCATAAATAGCCTTGAGGAGAAGCTCTGCATGTAGGGCAATTTTAAATTCAAAATGAAATGAGTCGCGTTCCGCTGAACACCAGGAAATCGTCCTTTTCACAAAGGCAGAGGAAGAAGATTCACTCCTTTTCATTTTTGATCACAGGTGCCCCAAATATAAACTCCATAACTCAGGCATGCTTTACGTTCTTGTGTCAAACACTTCCAATGTTGCACGGTGAAACGGCATCACCAGCACACCAGTCGCACGATCACACCCTTTGTCATGTTTTCGTTTTCTGTCAATCATGTATTTTGCTCTTGTGAGTTTTTTCCATCTTATTGTTTTATATCATTCAGTAAACCTTGTAAAAAGAAAAAGAAGGGATAATTCTATATAAAACAAATAAAAGGGTTTTATATTGACAGTTCAGATGAAAAAATCATGAAATAAAATGTTGATGATCCCTGAGACCCACTCACTTTACTGTCTTTCAGAGGCTGTAGCAGGCTCAGTTTCAGGCTCAAAATCAATTGATACTAACAATGTCATGCTAGTCAGGAAGAAGGCTAAATAATGCTCCAAATTTGGGCTAAATTTTGGTGAGGAAAAACTGCCATGGCTATTTTCAAAGGGGTCTCTTGACCTCTGACCTCAACATATGTGAATGAAAATGGGTTCCATGGGTACCCACAAGTCTCCCCTTAACAGTCACGCTCACTTTATGAACAATCTTGAAATTGCATAAATTGGGTATCAATGTAAAGCTGAGACTCTTGTGGATCCAATGAGTCCAATTGTATTAATGTGTAATGATGTTAGTCCCCAAAGTAGCCATTTCATATAATGAGACCTAGGGCATTCAGAGGATGAATGGCTTTCCTAGGTAGATTGACAATAAGGGGATTCTGAGCAATTTCCAGAACAGAAGTGTTCGCCATCCAATCGCCGAAAAATGCAATTCTTGCAGAAATCTACAAATGTCAACGTTTTTGATACCAAATCACATCATGGCTTTTTCCATGGTGTTCCTCAAGGTCTTGGTGTCTTAATTTGGTATTATGGGACTATTGATCATTTTTATCAATTCTCGAGTGGTCAAAACCGGTGAAATTTAGCACCAAATCGGTGTAACAAATGGTATCAACCCCAAAATTGCTGCAACACGTTATGAGATATAATAGAGCATATGAATGGCCATCATATACTGTACTTCCATTATAATGTTCTAAGCCCTTATACACGTACACATTTATTTTAATTAATGAAGTAATTAATTAATTCAAGTTTATTTTTGATTTATGTCTAGAACAACTTGACACACAGTGCTGATCTGCATCTCAAATTAATCTTCAGGTTCCTTAGCTTCAGCGTGACATAATGTTGACCCGCTATCTCACCCTTAAGACCCCCTCTACCCTCCTAAAAAAAGAGAAAAACGGGTCTATTGTACAAGGTGGATTATTTCTTGCTTCACTGTGTACCATACAAGAAGCGACATTTAGAAGTGAATATCTGTCACTGCAGCTGGGGGAAAAACAATTCAGGCAGCAATTATGATAACAACACCACCTAAAGGATGTATGGCACTTTTTTCTTGTCTAAGCTCTGTTGAAGACACTTCAACAAGCATCAAACCCCCCCCCCCCCCCCCCCCCCCTACCCTCTCCACCCCCCATATTCAAGAAGCAAGTGTTCCTGTTTGCTACTTTAGTCCCTAAAAACTTCAAGAATCACATCAGTGTGAATTTTCACATTCTTATTGCATGTAGGTGTTCTCTGTCTGACTTGAAGTGATAGCGTATTGGCTGTTTTATTTACCATCATCCCATCAATATGCCTGTTTAAAATAGCTGCTGCTGCTTACTGAACTCATCTCACGTGTCGTGTACACGTGTGGGTGAAATTTCCCTTCTACATCGAAGTCCAAGTTATTAAAAAAGTGTGTTGTTTTCCTCTGCGTCTACCGTTATGTTGATGAACGCTGAGCGCATTCTATACTGTGCACAAATGTGTCCGCCTGCCCGCTTTACAAAACCCCACACTTTCCAATTAATCAAGTGCAGTGCATTAATTAAATTTAATTATGGTAGATGTGGTTCGGAAAGTGTGTCATTTACAATGGTTGAGTGTGTTGTATTAATTTGATTAACTAAAAATACGCTTGTGAGAAACAACATCAGCGTCGATCTGCATCTAAGTCAGACTGCACAGATTCCACCTTTCTTGCATGGTTGCATTCATGCACTTCACAAACCTGCCCTGTCTCTCTGGCTTTTCTGCCCTGCCGCTCGGCGCTCTTTTACCTCTGGGTCAGAGGGGTTAAAGTTGAACTCGGATTCTTACTGACTCTCCTCTTTTCCACCGTGTAATCCCCCGGCCGACTGTGGCCCGATTCCTTGTGAGCGGCAGATGTGAAGCTCATCTCAGACAGTCCCAACACGCTCTCTGACTCCATCTGTCTCCAAACATGTCTGCTTGGTGAGCCGCTGTATCGCTGTGTAGTGCTGTGAGCGGGGGAGCTGTGGTTTTTAGTGATCTTGAGCCAATCAGAGGATAAAACACAGCATCATCAGCTCCGGGGCGGATGGTGGGAGTGTGCCCCCTGCTGAGGAGACTAAAGTGATCAGTGTTGTAAGTAGAAGTACAATTGACAGCAGTGGTGGAAAGATAATTCTTTTACTAAAAGACAACAATGGGGGGAAGGCGTTGCACTCTTGACCCCTAAAGAAGTGATGTCGGATGTATGTAGCTATAAAGTGAATAGTCCCCTCATACAAACAAAGGTCTGAGCACAATTTATTTCATGTATAAGAAGTTAATGCGAAGAAAAAAAAAAATAACAGAAGAGTTGCACTAGTGGGAAATAGCATGGACTAAAAATGAAAGTGAAAATAGCGAGAAGCATCTAAAGTAGTAATACTTCAATATAAAAATAATACTGTCTTGCATTAAACATGTTTTTTAAGTAAAGACGTAGGCGTAAAGAAGGATTATCAATGAAATGTACTTAATGTGCTCAATAGGACAGTAAAGACTGACCTTGCAAATTGGTTATATTATAAGATAGGCCTATACTGTAATATTGCTATTCATGCATTTTTCATATTTTATAAGATGATAATATGTTTTGCATGAAAAATAACTGCAAAGTAACAAGTAAATATAGCGGTTAAAGGGGCACGCGTCTAATTTTTAAACATGTGGCTCTGGAGGGAGATTTCCCAAAGTCTGAAAAAGATAACCCTGATGATGTCATCAGGGTTAGCTAGCTAATTTAGCTGACCATGCACAAATATAACTTTATCTAACCTGATGTGTTTTATCCAGCGACTCCTGGTCTTTTTATCAGCCAGGAAGCGAAAGAACGAGTGAGACTCTTTGCTCGTGTGAGTACAACCCAGTAGGAAACACACAGGCATCGTAACTTCAGCAAGAGAGACGTCACTTAGGCGACTTTTGGGTAGTCTTTCTAATTACGTATTTCCACGGTCTTATACTTCAAACTGGGGAATCAGTACTGCCACAATAGTATAAAGTACCATAAAATTACGATACCCATTTGAATTATTGCACTTGAGTAAATGTACTTTACACACTCTGGTTTTAAAAGCCTCCCCACCACAGCCACGTGAGGACTCAATCTCCTTCTTCTTTTTTCTTTTTTTTTCTATCTGGCTCTCTCAGTGACTCTCTGTTCCTTTCTCACTCCCAATGAATCATTATCCATCTCACCCCCTCTTTCATGTATGGGCAGTATTAAAAGACTACTGTGCCCTTTCAGCGAGGATAACCAAATCCCCACTGGAGATGCTTGAGTAAATGACCGTGGGAAATGGGTGTACTTTAGAACACAGTGATACTCGGTCCACGTGGAGGGGGAAGCCTTCGTCGGCTAAATCCTCTAGTCCCCTGCCTGGTGTTTACCTCTGGCACCATATCGCTCCAGATCTGAAATCCTGACCATCCTCAAAACCCCATTACAGACGCTAATCCCCTGCCGTGCACACTCTGCGCTCCTCGCTCAGGGAGGCATTATGGTTGGACTGAGTAATTTCATTGCCACTGAAATATTCCTGGATGGATTTTGCCTTGGTGTAGAAAAGTCTTACGGGGAAAGAGAAATCCACTATGCATGACAGGGATAGTGACGGTAAACATGTAAACACGAGTCTGAAGATGAAGGGATGGATGCAGTATTTGCCCCAAAACGCTGCGGTGTTGTCAGAAGCAATGTAGACACGACATACAAAAAACTAATTTGGGACTGTGTACTCTTTTACATGGCACAACAGGGCAACACTTTGGATTTAATAAAGCAAAATTGAAATAATGAAAGTGAACCAGAAAAAAAGTAGAAAAAAATGTTATCACTTTGAGAAATAGGCTTAAGGATAAGAGGGCGAGTTGAGTTCAGGCAGCAAAGTCAGATATCATTTCTACAATTAGGGTATGTTCCATACTCTGCTCAATGTTTTATTCCGACATGAGAGCAAATCAAGATAAGTAGCCCACAAAGAAATTACTCATGAGAAGAGATTCCTGTTACATGCTGGAACAGTTTCATGGTCACAGGGGCTCAAGATATGAATGTGTTTGTGGAGAAATAAATGTGTCTCCTGACGTAGATATCTTTAGCAGTCTGACTAAGAGCTGGATTTAAGCCTTTGTGCAGTTTAGCCCAGGGGAGAACGCTCCGCATGAACACAGAACTAAAGTAGAAGTACTAACTTTTCAAAAAATTCACTTTCCGTTTAGCACAAAGATACTGAAGTATTCATGGGGCTTCTTTTTATTGATTTTTATCTTTTAAAAGAACAATAAAATCTGTTTTTTTGTGCATTTATTAACATTTTTCAGAGGGACTCAGATGATGAATCAGCAGATCATTTCCACATTCTAAATATTTTTCTCTTTAGTATATTACCAGAAGCATTTTTCCTCTTACAGTGTTGTAAACATGAGAAACTTCGGTTGCATTGGCATCTGCAAGATTTCACAGACCGGAGGAAAACAAGCAGTCAGCGCATATCTGAGGTCTGCTGTCCATCTGCTGTCTATCAGAGCCGACTGTCAATTACTTGCGAACTCCAACCAAACGGTCAAACTAGGCAGCGCTGATCAAATATGAATCAATATTACGTTACGTTAATGTCTATTTCTTGCCTCAAATGTTTTCAGAATCATCTTGTAGTGCACGGTTTAGCTGTAAAATGCGAAAGTTTGTGACGAGTTCTGGTCACATGACCGGAGCACAGCCAATAGGAACGCTCTCTCAATGACCGACGATACCTCGGTATGACCTGTGATTGGTCAAAGTCTAGTTCTCTCTAAGAACACTTGAATTACAATATCCTGAAAGGTTATTATGGATTTTTTGCCCAGTGATTCCAAAAATATACTGCCTATACTGCCACTTTAAGTATTCAACATTACAAGTACTATTTGGGGAAAATGGATTTAAAACTAAACATTCCCATTCAGGTCACATTCTGCTGCGTAGCTCTCATCTGAGCAATGCAAAGCTCCCCATTTTCCTGCGGGAGCTTGCACTTATATAGGATCAACAGTTCCATACAGGCTAGGAAACAAGATCCACCTGCACTCTTATGTAACAAATGCCAGATAGAAATTTCTCAAAGGCTTTTTTTTCACTTCTTTTACAATGTTCCATTACTTTGCTTGCTTACTTATTCAGGCGGTATACAAAAAGAGCAGTGTTGTTGTCATAAGAATGCTTAGAAGAATACGAAACCAGAAAGTAAATGAATCAATGCACCGATTCAGAGATCAGGAATGACCTCATACAAAGGTGAATGACCTTAAGATGTTAACAAATCTGTAAGTGAGTAGGTCATGGTCAAACACCAAATGAGAGAATGTGTCAGAAAATGACGAATCGGTAACAGATGCATTGAGGGCTGCTGGCACATCGCCCGTATCGGATCCTCTTGGACCCCCTCTAAAGCCTCCTTGGGGGGCCTTTAATGGAACAACAGCTGTGCCGACGCTATTTCTCATTCAACTCACTTAGAGGCTGCATTCTTATTACAGGCTCCGTGCAAAAACACCAGGTCGCCCTTCCAGCGCTTCCCTCTTTCTCTGCAGCTCCCTAATGTGATTGTAAACTTCTCAAATTTAATTGTGCTTCTGGAGAATCGCTCTGAGAATATGATCGAAGCCCCCGCTAGAAAGCGAATCCGCAGGTTTCCTTGGAGCAACCCCCCCCCCCCCCCCCCCGGGCCCAGCACCCTATCCCAGTACACAGGCGGTCGAACGCTCTGCACACATAATCATACACACGCCCAAGAGGGCACTCTAATATAATTAGGTACAAACCAATTATTCAAGCAATCAGTCTCAGTTTGATGATGTGTCAACACTCCTTGTCAGTCCTATTTCCCAAACTGTTCTTGAGCTGCATCGCTAATTTTGTATTCATACTCAGGCATCCATAAAAGCTTGCACTCTCTCCTCAATTTTAATCATTGTAGTCTCGGCAATCAAGAGCGAGGAAACTGTTGACAAGGGGTCACAAGTCGAGTTATGAAATATTACAAAAGTGTGAATTTAAATGAGGCACTCTGCTAGTTATCCTCCCACTGCAAATGCCCAAAATGGACTACTTAAATGCATATTGCCACCTCATCACGATGGGTTAGGAGGCAGAGCAATTTAAAAGCAAGATAGAAATTTTTGGAGACAGAAATAAATGTGGATAAGACCTCCGAAGAGGGAGATACACTACAGGTGATAGACGGTAATGTGCTTGTCAAACAGGGAAATTATGTTCAAAATAGAATGTGGAAAGTGGAATAGAAGTGAGTGCATATTGAGAACACATCAACTAATTTCTTATTAGACTTAGTTTAGATCCTTATTTCCCCCTATTTTTTCTCTGGTACTATTATTATTGAGGATGTACTCATTAGGCAACTTAGTATGACATCACTCCTGTTCATATTTATATGGAAAAGGATTGAATTTTCCAAATCTTTCCACAGAAACAAATGTGTTGAGCATGTTGTCATTGCTGGCAGGCGAAACCTTTGTAGCTGACATTGTGGAAGCTTTAATACCTAAACTGAGAGCATCCAAACTATTGGGTTTATGCAGCTTTCCCACAACTAATTAACATATACAGTACACACAAACTCTAAAATCAATGCTCATCACAATAAAACAAAAGTTTAGACCCTCAAAAGTAATTTGAAAGGTTTACACCTTAACCACATAGTCAACAGAGGACAGCAATATGTGGGTTAATACCTGGGTTATGAGCTTTTTATGATACTTTATCGACTGAGAAAGAAACGCTTCTTTTTTTGCCTTTCTCTACAGGATTGAGGTCAGAGGTCAGCTACAGAGTAGCAAAGCTGTCAGCAGATAAGGATTCTTCAGAGTATCTTGCTCAAGGACACATCAGAAGGGGATTGAGACATGGAAAGGGAGTTAGATGGGAGAAATACATTTTGAGCATGCACAGCATTTGAATGTTCTTCTTTGGGCTCAAGGGATGGCAATGTTGCTCCGCGGGTCCACCATTTTGGTCCAGACTGAAACTAGTAGATGGATTGTTCAGACATTCATGGTTCCCAGAGGATGAATCCTATTTGATTTGGTGATCCTCTGACTTTTCCTCTAGCACCACCATGAGGTTGACATTCTTGGGTTTTAATACAATGTTTCCAGTAACCACTGGATGGCTTGCCTTGACCATTGCTGCATATATTCATTGTGCCCAGAGGATGGATTCCAATGAGGTTGCTGATCCTTTGCCTTCTAGCGCCATCATCAAGTCAACGTTTTCACTTATCTAGTGAAATATCTCAAAATCTACTGGATGAATTAGCATACAATTTGGTACAGATATTCATGGATACCAGGCGATGAATACTGATGACTTTGGCGATCCCTTGACTTTTCCTCTATGGTCATGAGCAGGTTGACATATGATGTGCTACTTGGTTTATGACAAAATAAAGACCCAAACCAATGACATCCCCAGCAGGCTCAGTTATACTTTGTGTTTAGCGATAATGTTTAGCATGCTAACAAGCTAAATTAACATGGTGAACTTGATACCTGCTATTGTAAAAAAAAGCAAGTTAGCATTGTCATTGTGAGCATGTTGTCAAGCTGACATTTAGCTCAAAGTACTGCTGAGCTCCTAGTGTGGCTGTAGACTCTCTTAGAAAAAAGAAGTATACTTCAAGTTTATTTTATAAATAATAAACTTAAGTATAGTTCAAGTTTATCCGCAAGTATGTAATAAGTATACTAATATCAATATTCTAGTATTATAATTGTAAGTGCACTACTTCAGTATTTCTTGGGACTAAATTGGCCCACTTTTTAATTTATAAAAGTATACTTTAAATGTAAGAGTAGTAAATGTTCAGTACACAACTAGTTTACATCCAAGTTGTATTTTGTACCGCAACTATAATTTGAACTATACTACAAATGAACTTAACTAGTTTAATAGTTTTTACTGTACTTGTACATTTTCTTTAAGTGAACCTATAGTACTTAGCCAGATATAGTTATACTTTTCTGTAGGCTTGCCAAGTACACTTAGACTTTTCTGTATACTTGTCGGTGTAAGCAAAGTATACTAAAGTATAATTTTGTTAAGTATATCTCTGATAAGTACATACAAAGTAAACTGAAAGCATACTCGCTGATTTTAAGTTTAAAAGAAGTATACTAATAGCACACTTGAATAAACTTCTTTTTTGTTTTTCCTCTTCACTGGGTTGTAAATATATTTACATGCATTTAGCTTAAACACTGTGCTTTTAAATAGTAAAATATTCATGAAAATGTATACTCGGTAAGAACGTTTTCCTCTCTACCCACTTTCCTCTTGACCACAGTATTTTTTTCCTGTCAGCGCTGAGTCTATACTCTAATTTTGTCCACTGCTTCAGTGGTTCATAAAGACAGTTTGACGTCATCTGCTTTGCCTCAAGTCCTCTATAAACCCGTTCCTCATCTCAGCGTGACCACCACCTCTCCACATCATATTGACTGTGACCTACTCTGTCAGCAACCTCGTCTAGTCAACTATAGCTTGCAAACTTATGGAGGATCGCTTGTGCCTCCCATATCGCGAGTGAAACCCACTAATGAGGATGTTTCCAAAATACTTCAGCAGGCTATGTCAACTTCTGTTGACACGCCATCTAGCAAGCAAGTGATTAGCCCTAAAATAGGATGCTTTGGGAATCTTTCTTTCAAAGCGTCATCCTTCTCCCAACATCACAATCATTCACCGCGGTCCTCTAAAAACAAGATTCCGGAGGTGAGATCCCTAAAACGAAGATGAGCGAAAGATCAATCGAATGTAAAGATGACTGGCTAACAGAGTTAGCTCGCTAGAGTTAGCTTGCTAACTTTTTTTCAAATGAAAACAATTTTGACAAGCTCCACCAGCGCTATAAGGCTGTTGGCTCCAGTTTGGTACCAGCCATCTGAGCCTTTTGACAACACAGCCACCCTCTTTAATTCAACGACTGTCAGGTCGGGCTGCATGCAGTTATTTGTGTCTTGTCAAGAAACGCCACGCGCCACCATTCTTTTTTGAACTGACAAGAGCAGACGATGACATAGTCGTGCACGTCACTGTGGGACAGTGCTGGGGACTCAGAGCAACTATCTGATATCAAAAGGTCTTTTTGAACCTTCGCCATTAGGGTGCTCATTTGGGATATGAACTAAATTTGCCCTTTCTTCATGAACAACCTCCTTCAGTCCCTGAAGTAACTCAAGCCCTTTCTTTTCCTTCTTTTTCTCCCTTATTTCTGTCATTATTGTTTTCTTTATTAGAGCCTTAACTTGGGGCTAATAACCCCAGTTAAGATTCATCACGGGGAGTAAAAAATGATCAGTGACTAGTTGGACTGCAGAACTTGAAAGCTTTTTCTGAGACCAATTACAGCGCAAATTTAAAATGTTCCCTCTGCGTTTTGCACATGATCTATTCCAATTCCTACAAGAAAAGGAGATAAATAGCAAGTGTAGTAACTCTCCGTCCAACTAAAGTAATCTCAGATAGGTCCACTGGACTCGCCGCTACCAACAAATTACTGGCCCAGACACCTTATTAACATGCCACACCAGCAGTACAGGTGAAATGACAGCAGCTCCCTTCGGCCGCTCTGCACCATATTGCAGGGCCCTGCTTTCACTTTGAGTGGCGTAACCCCCCCACCACCACATCACACACCACCCCCCAGCGTGCACACACACACACACACTCATACACACCCTTCAGACCATCTCATAGCCCATGCCCCCTTTTGCCATTTCTCATTCCATTAAACCCTGAATTATTCAAAGCAGATGAAATTGATTTCTTGATAGTTTAATCGCAAATCAAAACCCAACCTTGGGCGCAGTTCATTCCCTCGGGGCAATTTTTTGACAATCAAATATTCATGGAGAAATGAAATGTTAGCAGATCATTTCTGCTTCTGGCTGATTAGGCAGACACAATGAAATTCAGATGGAGAAAAAGAAGGAGGCATGGAATTAACTCACGCCAATATGCCACGGAAAAATTGAAAGGAAGATAAGATTTTTTTTTCTATGAATCCAGCAAAAAAGCCCTTGCATTGAAGGCCTGCCCTTTTCTCTTACATCCAGCCAATTTGCCGCATAGAGTGACACAAGATGCAGTACATTTGCATCAAACATGTAGTAACTTGTATGTATAATGAGTCCCTTATCAAACAGACAAGTGGAATAAATTGGTATGAATCACAATGTTGACAAAGTACAAATATTCCAGTCTTGATAGTAAAGTATAAAGTGATGTATATTCAGATAAGATATTCAGCAAGTTGCCTCTTGACTATGTCCTGCATCCCTGGAGAGTAACCCTTATCCCTGACCTGGTTGACCCCAACCTGACCCCATCTATAACCCCAACTCCAAGCTTAAACCACATGCATCTCAGACCTTTATACATTATTCAGTATAGTCTGTTGATAATAGGTTGGGTATCAGCAGCACTAGGCTATTAAAAGAAAGATGAGATTCATCAGAAATGAGAAAACGCTATTTTAATGAATATACAATGGCTTTTAAAGGATTCGATTGAGTCCAGGGTGAAGAATCATACTTATATCATAATGCTCTCAAGATAGAAAGTTCAACACACACTGACAGAGCATATTTCCATCTATCCAAAGTTATACTCGCTCCTTTTGACATGACAGTGAAGATACATTTCCAAAATTAGAAAATTGAAAACAACACCTTCATGGTGACTCAGCAAACTTCATTTACCACTGAAGGAAATTAAATATGGTTGAAAGTATAGGAAAAAGCTGATAAGTGGACCTCCAGTTCAAATTATTTTGTCAAACTTCTGTTGCCAAGGTTAAGAATTAACATTCACACAGACTTATTGTTCAGGTATTTCTCACAATATTTCAGATTTGGATTTAGAATATCCCCTATAGGCTTTGATTTAGGTGAGGGTTTGGCAACGAGGATAAAAGTCAAAAAGCTTCATCTAAACGTTCAGCACCACTTTGGAGAACATTTACTTTTTCCTTTCACATCAGAGTTTGTGTGTGTAAGTATTCAACCTCCTTATCAACGCATAATGTGTGTTGTCCAAAGCCAGACACAGAGGTGGTTTCAGCATGACTCAATGCTTTGAAGGCAGGAAGTGCAGCAGTTCACAGTTAATTGAGCCGATATGAGAGCGGGCACAACAAAGGTTTTTAGAAAATAACTGTTATCTTAAAAAAAAAAAAAAAACTGTACCTCCAGGTGAGGAACACTGTCTGCAGACACATATTTTCTCCAAGGAGTAAAGTTTGCAAGAGAAGTGATTTCTCACTTTAATAAGATCTAGGGTATTCAGAATTTAATATAAATAGTAGAATATGATATGGAAGACAATGTGTTACTCTTTTATTGTAACTTTTCTATTGTCAAAGCTCATATCACTGTTTAATTCTATAATAAATAGCTAAATAATGTGTTTAGTTATTTTCCTGAGCAGTGCTTTTATTAATTAATTAATTAATTAATTAATTTATATATATATATATATATATATATATATAAATCAGTTATTAATTGTAATTTAACAACAATTAATGACTTACACTTGATTTTCACAAATCTATATAATATTATAATATATATAATATAATTTCTGTAAATCTTAAGCATGCCATATCAGCATCATCACCACTTTCTTGAATTATTACAGGCAAGAGTCCCATTACATTTTCTCTCTACTCATCTACAGAATGAGTTACATGTCCATTATCAAACAAAAGGAGCCTAGCTATGACTGGAATTCACCTCTGAGATGTGATCCTTGGATGATTAAAGTCCATCTGTGAACCCTGGATGCACAATAATTCTATGGGTTTCAAGAATTTCCTTTTTTAGATATAAAGAGGAAATGAGAGAGAGTGAAAGGGGTGATGAATGAGGGTACAAAGAATAAAAGGACGAGATCAAACAGCATCACAGGGAATGAGGAAGTAGAGAGAGAATTTTTAATACAGTCCT
Organism: Sebastes fasciatus; assembly: GCF_043250625.1. NCBI lineage: Eukaryota > Metazoa > Chordata > Actinopteri > Perciformes > Sebastidae > Sebastes > Sebastes fasciatus. Next base: position 12,321,376 of record NC_133813.1, read on the forward strand.
GCCTATACCTGCGTGGCTAATTCCCTCAGCCGTCTCTTTTCAGCTGAAAGCAGCTCGAACCCGACTGTGTCTTTTCAAGGCGGAGGATGACTTACTCGCACTGACATGGGGAGCAGTAAACTCAGATATGTTAGTTCAACTGATTGCATTACTGCTCAGAGCATACTTTTGCCCAGCTGCTTACATTTCTTTGCAGCATCCTTCCTTCCCACCCGGGGTCATGTTGCAAGAAATATTCTTGAGATTATTGCAATTTTTTTATTTATTTTTTTCAGGTTAAAAAAGTGTAATTTAATTATAATAGTATATTATTATTATTATTATTATTATTATTATTATTATTATTATTATTGTTTTTTTTTGTTTTTAATAATAAGAATTTTATTATTTAAATTACATAGTTTTTTTTCCTAAAACAAATTGCAGTGATTTCAAGACTCTATGTCTCTATTATTATTTTAATTAGTATTATTGTTATTTTTATTGTTATTATTGTTGTTTTTTAATGATAATAATTGTATTATTTAAATTACATTGTTTTATCCTAAAAATAAAAAAATGCAATTATGTTAAGACTTTTTCTGCATTATTATTGAAATACTATTATTGTTATTATTATTGTTTTTAATAATTAAGTTTGTAAAAACACTTTTTTTAATCTAAAAAAATAAAAACAAATTGCAATGATCTCAAGACTGTATTTCTGCGTTATTATTTCAAATCATAATAATAATAATAATAGTGACATACTTTATGTGCTTTGATTAGTATTCAAAATATCAATCCACATGAACAGTGACATGCTGACCTCTTGCAGTAAATCAACTGAGAGTTAACACAGTGTTTAATTAACAGTGTTCACTGTCCTCCAGACTGAAGCTCAAGGCCTCTCAATAATGCAGAAGTCCAACGCATCGCTACAAGACTCTGCCACGCAACGCCCCATGGGATCACGACATGCATTATAGGAAATAAGCTATCCCAATTTGCCCTCACCAAGGTCAACACACTGTTATCATGCAATCGCAAAAATGGGTCAAAATGAGCAATAGCACTTGAGACTTCTGCGGCGTTCCTCCTGGTGCTCGGCGGGATGAGAATCCATTATTTACTTGGGATCGTCTGTAGGCTACAGCACCACATGGGAACTTCCTTTCATGCAATAAATACTGTATGTGCATTCTCACCGCTGCACTTATTCACCGTGGTAGCGGCAGCAGAGGTTGATACAAATGCACTTGAGACTGTGTATCCTACTCCAGCACCAGAGGCTACGTCTCACACTACCTCGCTAGATATGAGACGTGCTCTGCGGGGCATAATTTGCTATTTTGCATAATGTGTTAATGTTTTCAGTTTACTAGATTAATATTTTCTACTACAGCACGAGAACATCTACAGGTCATTAACAGGAAAAAAAAGAAAACCCTAATTTTGTGAAATCGAGAATTTCTAAGAATGTTTGTGAATGGCCTAGGTGCCAAAATACCACCCTAAGTGCAGTAAGTGCCTGGCAGAGGAGCTACTCCAGTTGTTAAAGTTCTCAACAACATACATCATTGGCTGATATTCTGTCCAAGGTTACAGAAGTGCTTGCGTTTGTGGAAAAATATTTCATGAGGCTCTATCAGGCTGATTGAGCCGAAGCCAAAGCCACAAACACACCTGTGGGCTGCAGGCCAGTGTGGGTGTGCTGCTCATAATGAAGAAGGTACAGAGCATATTTTTTTTTTTTTTTTTTTTATTATTGTGCTTATGTTTTGTGTAGGAACTTAATGACGCAGAATAGAAAGGAGTCGTGTGTTATTCCTATGACTGATACTCCACTGCCATCAAGTGGATCTGCAAGAGACTGCATTCAAAGTGTGCACATGGAGACCAGCTTGACTCCACCTGAAACAAGTGAATTCTGGGTAAATCAGGCATGGGGTGGGAAGTAAAGATGTTGTTCGCTCGAATATGTGTTTGGTTGACTAATTGATCCAACAAGATACAACATCAGTAGCATTGGAATTTGAGCATTTTGGAAAGACTTTTCTCTGATGTTACAATCACGCTTATAAACTTTAATTAACCAAAATCAGGACCACTTGCTTTGAAGATCCATTTTGTACAATCTTCTGTATTTGTGTAAGAACTGACATGCCCTTTCCTTTCCCCAATATCTCCCATCAAGATTCATTTGGATTTAATAGACCAAAGCCGTAAAGGTTAGTAACTTTCACCTGGATTCACCTGACCGGTCCATTTACTCCCCAGCTGCGAAAGTACACCCAATAGAAAATGTTCCGCTATACTCACAGCTGTTGAGCAAAATGGTCCGGCAGTCTGTAAATTAGGACACATCTGGTTTTGGAATATCGCTGACCTCTGAAAATGCACTGAAATTCTCAAGATGAACAACTCTTTTACTGTTTAACTAACTACTGTAAGAATGGGCCAGGCATTGTCTGCTATAGTGACCAAGAATATTTACATCAACCATCAAATGGCTGCTGCTTTTGCACCCTGCGTTGTCTTGATAAACATCAGGGGAAATAAATCAATTCAGCTGCTTTTCTAAAAGAGGAAAATGTGTTTCACAGGAGATCCACAGGTGTCCAAGTAGCATCTTAGGACAGCGATAAGCAAAAGGTCACCTCGAAACCAGACGAGCAGCAGTTAAACACCGTGCTGGATTTCAATTCCCTCATATAATAACAAGGCAATGCGGGTACAGTTAAGCAAGCACATAATTCTTTTTTATTGAATTTCACAGTTTACATAAAATTGCAAATAGAACACGATGAACGTCTCCCACTCCCTGCTGTCTTTGGTGGTGTTAAACTGGCTCTACTTTATAGAGGAATGGTATGAACGCATATTGAAGTGTTCGCAATGAAAGACCGTATAGTTAATACGAGGCACAAAGTGAAATTGAGTAATGAAACGCCTTTGAGTCGTAATGAGAGGTTAAGCAGAAGCAGCACGTCCAGGCCCGAAATGTCTACAACCATATCGAGGTGTGTGTCAAGGGTTGAAACATGATAATTTATTTAATTATTTATTCCTGTACTTGTGTGGAGGGTTTGTCAAAGAATGTCAAAAAAGGATTATATCTGACAGATTATAGCCCAGTCCTTTTTACCTGCTGAAGTTCCTTTAAAAGACCATTACAACCCATAAAATACAGTTTTCACCTGCCAAAAACTGATTGCAGCTCCTACCTTGTGACTGAAAGGTTTTTTAGGTCTCAGAAAAGTTTGATTTCATTCATGAGGATTATATCTGACAGATTATACCCCACTCAGTCATTTTTACCTGCTGAAGTTCCTTGAAAGGACCATTACAACCCATAAAATACAGTTTTCACCTGCCAAAAGCTGATTGCAGCTCCTACCTTGTGACTGCAAGTTTTTTTCTGACTCAAAATGGTTTGATTTCATTCATAGGAACATCTGTACACTACCCCGTATAGTGTATATGATATTTAAAGATGCTTCAGGTTAGACAACACATCCCTTATCCCAGTGATTCTCAACCTTTTCAGCTAGCACGTAGGCATTGTCCAATGTGCTCCAGGCACTGTGGATTTTTGATGCGCTCCGTGACTTTTACACTCCGCCTGACCTGCCAGAAATCTCCCCATCAGAAACTCATGTGCTGACACACTTTGACTCTCACAAAGACACCCATTAAAATCTATTCTGAGGCAAATTATATCACTGGTACAGTGTGATGTAATGTGAAAACCAAGTGGCGTAGTATATCAAGCGACCGTTATTGAAATTTAGGTGGTATAATAAGAAGTATAAAAAGCAAGATAGTCCACTAAGGGCAGGTGGGTCAAACAAACACATGACTTTCACAAAGGAGATATCCCCAAAATTACACGTTGACTTTACGCGTGTTACGTAATGCTGTTACGCATGTTACATAGCATTACGCAAGAAAGTCCGCTAATGGCGGTTGTTATTTATTTATGTTAGTTACGTTGTTACAGTTGTTATTTTGTTATGTTGCGTTATGTGATCTTGTTATGTGAGGTTGTTACGTTACGCTGTTACGTTGTGTTGTTGCCTAAACCTAACCAATCGTTTCACAACGTTAACCACGTGGCATTGTGCGTCTCTGCAAGCATGATACGAGGCTGATATGAAACATATTCATAAAACATATTTTTGGTTCAGAAAAGTTGACATTCAACGTATCACAAGGTTTTCAGAAACGTACAATGCCAACACTTTTTATTTCAGACGGTGTGCCAGAAGGGTAAAGGAAATGACTTTATGGCCCCCCACAGGTAACAAAAATAGTTTTCTAGGACATAGGCCTAATGCTATACCTGTTCTGACAAATCCCAGTGTCCGTTAGCTGGAGGTGATGCACTGATAGCAAGGTGAGGATGTGGTGTTAGCAAAATAAATCCATGTCCAGGATTGTGTCAAAGGAGAAGGCAGGTGTTGGTGGTGTAATGGTGCAGGCCAGGGAATGTGTTGTTTTTTTGGTGAATAAGATGAGTCTTAAGCACTGAGCATAATTTCAATGGCATTGATAAAACAGGGTGCATCCATTCAAGGCCAAAGTAGACCCTTATTTTCATGATAATGTATGTTCAGTAGGATAATGCACCGTTGTCTCAAGATCTGGAGCATGACAGTGGTGTCAGTTTTCTCAGGTGTCAGTTTCTCAAGTCTTTCCAATCTCCAGGCTTAGCTGGAGGTGACACTTTTGCGATGAGGAGAAAAGTCTGCAGGGAACTGAGTGATACTTTTGAAAGAGCGTGCACCAAGGCAAATCCGCTCCAGATTGTTTGTATTTACAATCAAAATAAACGTTATAATCACTTATGAAAGGGACTATCCCAACTCGTTCTCAACCCAACTTGTTTTGTCAACGTTCTCAATGCAGCTTTGTCACTTTAGGATTAGGCAATAAAACCACTATAGTTGGGTTTAGGTAAAAAAAACTACATGGTTGGGCTTAAAACTACTATGTTTGTAGAGTGAAAATGAAAATGAAAATGCACTTTCTCGGAGGGTTTACTGTTGCCGTGGATGGGTTTAGATTGTTGTTAATGTAACGCTGGTGCTAAGGGGTGCCTTGTGCGGCGGTATCGAACACCAATGGACGTGACAAATCCTCGGTATTTGACACCCCGGGAATGGCTATCATGACCATTTTCCTTTCTTGAACTTGCCAAAAATATACTGTAGAATTAAAGAAAGAAAAATGTACTGTATGATCAAAGTGTGTCTCATATCTCCCATATAAGTCTTAGTAATGTTTTTTTAGCTTTCCTTTCCTGAAAAGCATTTGAAAGCATTCATCTCACTGTACTTTACTGAATAAATGTCAGTGGGATTGTATGGCATTAAGGCATGTCTCTCACTAAAATGCTCTGTTGGAATGTTGCCGGTACGTTATTAAATATGCTATACGTATACTACATGATCCATCATGCATACATATACTTGCAAACGCTTACGCCTCGTGGGAATTTTATTTCATGAACCACATTTGCACATCTTCACTGTTCCACTTACGCACTGTGCAGCATTTATTATGAGATATGAGTAGACGGTACAAATGTAGAAAAGAATGCATAATATACCAGCGCACCGATGGTTACATTCCATAGAAACTCATTAACATATGAAAGATTGATTCTGGAGTACATTAGTGTTTAATGAGTGTCTCTGTGGATATTACATCCATCCTATATATTTCACTTCACATGTTTAACATCGCAGTTATCATGATACAATTAACTACAGTTCCTGTGTCTTCAGAGGGTTCGTGTCATATCACTTTTCTTTTAATCATTTTAATATATTTTAGAAGGAAACATCATAGCATTTTATGGAGATCGGAGCTGCCATCTTTCCTTTGTGCTCCACTGGCTTTATTTTTATATGCACATAATATTTCAATTTGAATTTCCCAACACTGACAGCTTTCTGACTTATGTCAAAAATATTCCATTTGGCTTGACTGCCTCATGACTGACAACACTTTTAGTCTCACTCGAAACCCATTTTGGCAATATTTCAACACCGGGCTCTGTTTGCTCTCTGTGCAAATAAATAAGGAGCTCCTGGTGGAAGGTCACAGACAATATAAGATGGTGATGTGAAAGGGTGGCCCGGGCACGGCGGCATACTTTTCAGATATATTTGATCCGTACAAATTGATTCTAGACAAACACAGATGGGTTGCAGCAGTGTGAGATTTCCCATATTGTTGTTTATACCTTCAAAAGCCTTCAACATTTTCCGCAAAACCTGTCGTTTAACCTTGCTGTTGCTGATGAATTACTCTTTAACACTGCGGTACTGTATGCAATGCTTGATGTTTAGAGGTGGGTGACACTGTCGTTAATAGATAGGCCATTGTAGCAGATGGGGTCTGACTTAGGCCCTGCACACAACATGAAGATGATGGCCAACTAGGAAACACTTTATAATAACCATCATTTATAAATGGTAAATTGATAATTAAACTTAGTTAACAGTTTGTTTACTGTTAACAAACAATGTAATGATAATCAATAATGTTTACTTATTATAAGTGATGCTATAGTTTTTGTTCTTTTACCATTAGTTTGTGTAATGTGAAAAAATTAGTTTATAAATTCTATATTGTATAACAATTACATTTTGATAACATGAGTTAACAATTTATTAACGGTTTATCGTTGCACACATAATAACGTTTTATATACTACATTAAGTATTTGATAATGATGACAAAATGATTTGAAAACCTTTAAGAAATTGTTTGTAAAACATTACAGAGGTAGATGGACCAGAAACCAATTATTAACCATTGACAAAATATTAACTATTATCTATCTATATTTACAAAGTATTTATTAACTATTCTACAAGGAATTAAAATCATCAGTTGCAACTTTATAATGGCCATGCAAATAATGTTTATCGATGTTTTACAAACAATTTTTTTCTTCTTCTTCTTTTCTTTTCTTTACAAATATCTTAATCTTAACATATACTTATATGTATTATATAAAATTTTATAATGTGTACATCAATAAACTGTTGGAATAAATTATAGCATTACTAATATCATTATTATCATTCCATTGTTTGTTAACAGTAAAATAACTATTATCTAGGTTTAATTAAGTATCAATTTACCATTTATAAATTATGGTTATTATAACATGTTATTGAAAATTATTGTACCAGATTAAGGCGGACTCCCTGGTCCTTCTATAACATCCTGCTGCGATTCTACAACAGCTTAGACTCGGGTGTCCCAGCTGCTGCCTGGACCCATGCTGAGGACTCCTGGCAAAAGCTAGGAGCAGGACCCATGGCTGCGCTTGACTTGGCAGCAAGCACGGATCTCTTGCTCCACCACTCCCATGAAGCCAGCGGCAAAATAGATTTAATACTCCAGATTTTGATTTCACTAATAGCTAAGAAAAAAGCCACTCAGCTATTGTGGTAAAGCAATAGTGCAAATCTCACCAGTTAATCTTGATTTCCCGGCCCTTATTCGGCTGGAAACGATGTGCTGGCATTCACTGTTTCATTCATAACATGCCATGCACAGATTATATCTGTCAGATTTTAATGATTACCACTAGGCTTTACATTTTCATGACACAGGATCATATCATAAGATCTTAGATTTTGGATTCCTAGGAGACGTTGGTTACATTTTATGTCAGTATGATGTGAAAATCAGCTCCCAAAGACTTAAAACTCGCTTGACATGAATAACACATCACAGTAGATATGTAGCCGTATTACAGTATATCTCTGTAAATGTAACATTGTCATTGCATACACAGTGATGCCGTTATGAGCAGTCATGATCTGATATGTTTCCTTACTGGTGCATTCCAGCGCTTGTGGAAAACTGCAATGTCTGAAATTTGGGAATTTAAAAATGGTCACGGGGACTGCCCTTTTGATTATTACAGATAGAAAAACGTAATATGACGACCTTACATTAGGCACTTCACAGTATTGTTTCCATGAAAAACTGAAAGCACTAACTGAGTCAAATAAAATTTTAAGAAAGAAAGACAATTACAGTCAGTAGTTGCCAGATCTGGGCCCACCTCTACAGTCAAAAGATAAATAAGTAAGACAAAAAACAGTTCCATAGCTCGAGAAGGAGAGGATAATACACACTACACTATGAAATTGCACATTAAGGACCATCCATATCATATACTCAAAACAAACAAAAACAACTTTACAGGAGAAGAAGTTGAATAAAACTTTTTGTGGCTTTTGATCCCAACTGCACAAAATCTGATGAATTGCTTCAAGTGGTGTCACCTGTCGGCAGTCGAGTTGACTTGTAGGCGCCAGGTTTTGACAAGGAAGAAGTATGCATGGAATAAAAAAGATTTACTGTGCGTTCCAATACCCATACCTTACTATTTAGTAGGCCAGAAAAAGATTTAGTATGTCCTAATACATAGTGTGTCAAATACAGTATGCCAAAAATACCAAGATGTTCCTATATAGCCGGTCGCATTTTGCAGTATGCAAGCCAGGATGCTTTTCTGGCTGTTCGGATCCACAGTCCTCTGCGCAGCGGATATATGAGTAAGAGGATCAAAGGTCAAGGCACAATGGTATGTCCCAGTGTATGCATACTGCATACAACAGTACATTCTTTTGTAATGGCTGCAGCAGTATGTACTAAAAGTAAAAAGAAAAAGTATGTGATTTTGAATGCAGCCCTTATGTCTGGTTCTGCTGCATCAATTATTATTATTATAACAGTCTAATAATCTTTTAATAGCCAATCCCCCCATTCAAAGCAATAAATACAGAAGGGCATATACAGTAAAAGGCCAGAAAGATTTAGAACTTTAAAAAAACAACACTAAAAGAGCTGATGCATAGACATATAGGTACACTATATAGTCATATCAGTTATTTCAAACCAGGTAGAAGGACATAGTACAGTGAGTTACAGACCTATCTTTGTGATATGATTATAAAAGTGAGAATTGCCAAAGTACACCTTGACATAATCCACGCACACTTCATTGCTGAATGTATTCAAGCTAGAGATATTCAAATATCAGAACGTTCTTGGAAGCTATTCAATGTGATTTTAAAGACAGCATAGAATTTGCCCTTGTGTCAGTAAAAGCTTTAAAGGAAATGTTTTTGGTTGAATGGAGCTAATGTTTTCATTGGAATGTGTGGACATTTTTTATTTCTTTTATGATATACAATCGCTATAAAAGTCTGGTCGTACTTTCTTTTTCTAATGCTATGCTATTGGAGATATTTTACACAAGACTAGGGAGCAGACACGGGTACAGCCTGTTATCTTTGCTGTTTGTAGCAATGGTTGAAACATTGACTCAATATAGACATAAGATAAAATCAACAAATGTATTTGCAGATGTGTTTATTTTAGCAATATTACAACATCCATAATGAAGTCATTATTAACGATCAAAGACACAGCACCAAATGTGCATCATGTATTTTCTTTAAATTGGCTTTACACCTGTTGATGTTCCTGTTTCACAACCCAGAAATACAACTCACTGGATGCTTGAAAGTATAGCAGGTTCTCAGCCAGCGTAACCAGGTGTCCCGCTTTACGAGGGACTGCACAGCATTTTTATCTCTTGTCCCACGTCCCACATATTGACACGATGTCCCACATTTTCATTGGCTCTAGTTTTCAAAAGTAAAAACCACCGCAGGGCTGTGAATAAAAGCAGGGAAGGCTGTTATCACGGTGCTGTGTTTGCTGTCAAACTGCGCACATGTGGGTCAAGTGCAGGTTAACTTGTCACCGTCTTTTGCGAGTCATCGCAAAGTCACAAGCTATGCAGATTTAGGCAGAATATGATGGAAACTACCACAAAGAAAAGGAAAAGCAGCTACAACAAAGACCGTGAAACTCCTCATAAGTATTCATGAGCCGATGGAAGGTGGTTCTCAGAGTATTTTGTGAGATTTGCCAGTTATTTTTTTCAATTTCACACAGGGGGGAATATGACATGAAGCGACACAGTTCATGTGAGTCTCACAAGAAACATACGGATCAAAAGGTAATGTGCCGATATATGGATGCATTCGGGCAAAGCATAGATATGTTACAAGATAAGGGGGTAGAATAGAAATATTTATTATAGCAAAATTGTAGACAACCTCTCAGTCTTGGTAATGTGTCCCACATTATCCCACGCAAACATACTCTTTTGTTTGTTGGGATCTGGTCACCCTATTCTCAGCACCTTTGCTGCTTGTCCTCCCAACATCTCAAGGACTATTAATCAGAGACATATCCATTGCTCTGTTACATAAACACTCCAGTGAGCCTGCCTCTCACAGTGGAGAGGAGTCCTCCCTTCTCTTCCCACAGGAGGGTGCTCCTCCCTCATCCCTTCTGGCCGTATAGAGAGTCAGCACAAATGATGATGGAGGTCCTGCAGGCTGCTATCTTCACTCAGCCAAGGGTGGTAATGGGGTTACAGTGTGCAATTTTCTGCTCTACCCCTGCAAGCTTACATCAGCCTCCCTCATCATTCCTCTTAAAAGCGGAATCCTAATCGTTCTGCCAGCAGAAATACAGTTTTGGCTTTGAAGATGTTCTTTTTTTTCCGCCCCAAAAGAAATAAAGTTTTGGCTTTGAAGATACTATTATTATAGCTATATATTTATTTATTTATTTATTTATTTTCCCCAGAATGGACTTGAGTCTTAAAAAGTGTCTGAGGCATTTCAGATTTAAAATTGAAACTCCAAAAGTGTTTCAAGCAGAATATCCCAAAAAATGATTTGCAACAGTGCATTAAGGTACTTTATATTTTCAGAAACAAATTCAATTAAGTATTGAAATATAGTATAAATAATTAATTTCCCAATAATAATTTAAATTCATCAATTAGGTCTTATCTATTTATCTCTACAGGATACGACACCCTGTGTCCTCTACAGTGCGACCCTCTCATCGGAAAAGGAAAAACTCCCCCCCAAAAAAAAACTTTTAACAGGGAAAAAAGAAAAAAAAATGGAAGAAACCTCAGGAAGAGCAACAGAGGAGGGATCCCCCTTCCAGGAATGACAGACATATAATAGATGTCATGTGTACAGAGTAACAACATAATGAAAATACAACATACAACATAAAAGAAAATATTTCGTCCATCAAAATCCTACTTTTTTAGTCATCTCAATTTAACTTAACAATATGTAATGTAATATGATCATTTAGCACTGTGTTGCCATGAAGCAGCAATGGGTACACAGGGGGAGCATCATGAAATGAATTCAAACCTTCACCTATAATTACTGTTTCATTTTCATATAATTACTCTTAAGAGCCACAGTTAGAGGGAATTACCCCAGTCTATTTTCCAGAAACATCTCTCCTCTTTCTCTTTTTCTTTTCATTTCACTTTCTATATCTCTCTGTCTTTCTTGGAAATCCTTGCTTGGCTGTTTCCTATAATGACATTCATATGTTTTTTTTTCCAGTTGTGAAAGGTAGTGTTTTTATAGTGCAGTGGAAAAAAAAGAAAATCTAAATTGTTGGTTTCTGCACACTTGTTCCTAAGACTCCCACACAAACTACTTGTTCTACAGTGCCTTACATGTAACTCAGCATGGGATGCATGTATACCAGTAAAAATCATGAAGCACAAACAGCTGGCAGTCAGGAGAAAATAGTAATTTAGAAATGCCTTTGTAAAGAATGGAATTCAGAGTTTGTCAGTAAAACTAGTGCAGTGCCCGTTAAAATGTTTGGCATGTGTTGTTAGTGCTTGTAGCCTTCTCGAGAACTGCTCATAAAAACAACTTTACACTCAACACTGCGCGTCTTGGCTCCTGAGCAATACACCTACCACGATATAGTTGCATCACAAACAAAAGTCGCGGCAACTTACGGTCAGAAAGACCGGAGAAATACACTCTGGTTCACGGGAAGAACCAGTGTATTTCCCTTGTGTTTTTAAAACACACACAGGTCAGAAACATTGGTGAAATACACTTAGCAGAAGTAATTTCCAAATAGGCATTTTAGTCGCTTGCTTTGACATAACCACCGTGGTTATAAAGTAGAGCATGGATTTAATTAGCGGCGGTATTTTGCCGGCAGTAAAAATATAAGTTTGTATGACAAATACACAATTTGAGTTGCAATGGCGGAGTGGCGCTGTTCCTGTTGGCTATCTGCTGGGAAGTGAAGAAAGGTTTTTTTGCTGCACCCCGCTGCTGCACAGAGCTGGGTAGGGGCAATACACCCGCCAAGTGTGAGGAAGATCAGATAGGCGGCTGTCGAGATATGCGAATAGCACACAGACAGAGATTCCTCGCTTTATAGTTAGATTATAAAAATAAAACGGTTGATGTCCACAAAGGGTTAATAATGGCAACGTACAATATTAATGCAAGTAATAAAGTAATAAACCACAGACACAAAACAATTTGGCAATTTCTGTACTTGTTGTTCGTCATTGCTTGCAAGTTGGCTTGGTTTATAAAGGAACACCCATATCAGTGTGGATGTTTTGACAACTGATAGTTATGTAATTATAACCAACCTTTCATATTCATGTCAAGGCTTGAAGGGCAAACGAGAACAAACAGTTTGACCCAAAATATCATACGCACTTTAACTCAGAGCTGACGAGCGTAAACACATGAGGACTGAAGCAAAAGTATAGTCATGCCTGCATGCATAGTTGTGGGTGGCAGTTGTGGAAGAAGAAGTAAAAGTACAAAAGTATTGGCATCATATACTTAAAGTACCAAAAGTAAAAGTACTCATTATGCAGAATGGCCCATTTCACAATAATATATTATTGGATTATAATTATCGATGCATTAATGTGTTCATCACTTTAATGTTGCAGCTGGTAAAGGTGGAGCTCATTTTAATTACTTTATACATATAAATTAGGTCTGTCAAAATTAATGTGAAAATAACGCGCTAACTCAAATTCGTTTTAATGCTTTTCATTTTTGTAATTATTTCTTTAATCATCAACGCAACGTACTATTTTTATGTTCCAGCTGGCAAAAACTAGAGTGAAGATACTGGCATCGTATGAAACTAAAAACCTAAGGAATCCATTGGTGCCAACCATTTCATACTAGCTTGTCACGAAGGCGATTAAATAACACTCCAAAGTTACACAAAATGTTGACCTCTGACCTCACAATATGTGAATGAAAATGGGTTCTACGGGTACCCACGAGTCTCCCCTTTACAGACATGCCCACTTTATGATAATCACATGCAGTTTTGGGCAAGTCATAGTCAAGTCAGCACACCGACACATTGAAAGCTGTTGTTGCCTGTTGGGCTTGAGTTTGCCAAGTTATGATTTGAGCATATTTTTTTATGCTAAATGCAGTACCTGTGAGGGTTTCTGGACAATACCTGTCATTTTTTGTGTTGTTAATTGATTTCCAATAATAAATATATACATAAATTTGCACAAAGCAGCATATTTGTCCACTCCCATGTTGATAAGAGCATTAAATACTTGACAAATTTCCCTTTAAGGTACATTTTTAACAGAAAGCAATGTGTGATTAATTTGCGATTAACTTTGGACAATCATGCGATTAATCGCAATTAAATATTTCAATCAATTGACAGCCCTAATATTAATATATTACTTTATATACTACTGTGTAGCTTGTGTATTCCCTCCTGGGGATCAATACTATCATATTGATATAGATGTAACTTACTTTTTGGTTATATTTTGTATTATTAATCTGAATCTACAAAGTAACTGAAGCTTTTAAATAAATGTAGTGGAGTAGAAGTATAAAATGGAAATACTCAAGTAAATTTTGGAAGTACTTGAGTAAATGTACTTAGTTACATTCCACCCCATTGCAGTGATTCACCTGTATGAGATATGAAAGGCACTCTTACTTTCTTTCTTTCTTTCTTTTTTCATATTGTCCTTTGTTCCATCTGCTATTGCTTTTTTAAACAGACTTCAACTCTGGATGTGATGTCATTGGGTCTGCTTTTTCCATGATTCATGGTGACAGTGTAGAAGATATGGAGCTTGGGCTGTGTCGTGTACTGTATGTATTTGTTTGGACTTCTGTCTGTTAAGTAAATTACCCCTTGGGGTCATTAAAGCTTTTGAATCTGAATCTTGAATCTTCTTTTTTCCTTTCTTTCTCTCATAAGCAAACATGCAGAGACAAGGCTGAATGGCCCCACTCCAATCATTGTTGCATTCATGAGCAAAGATTTCTGCATACTATAATTTCTTAAGCATCTTTCAAAGCATGCAAATAGGGGGCCTAATTTGTTTTGTCATGAGAATAAACAGCTAACCTCCGACAGCTCCCTGTTGGATTAGAACAAACAGCTCAGCTTAGCTAACATGTACTCCTGATGTGTTATAGCGACATAAGTGGCAATTAGTGACAGGAGGAGTGTTTATGAGGGAGATAAAGAAAGAGAGAGTGCGCACTGTACTTGTGCCGCTGCTGGGAAATTACAAAAGAATTGTTGATCCCGCAAATGTTGAAAAAAGAAACAGATAGAAATGTCCTCTTTAAATACATTTGATCCCACGGTAATGACACATTGAGAAATCTAGACAGACAGACAGACAGACAGACAGACAGACGCTATAAACTGAGATTAATGATGCATGCCGTATGACTCTATATGAGCTCATTGAACATCTGCATGCAGCAGACAGCTTTCAATTGGTATGCATCATCACTTTCTCAACGACTGGGGGGAGGACCGGCTGGATGAAGTCATTATAGATCAGTTTATACCATCAGATACTATACTGGATTCATCACCAATGCATATCGTAATATAATACACATGTGAGGTGAGTAAACCAGAACCAAACAGTAAGATAAGACAGAGAACCACCTGAGCCTTGTAGCCCATTGGTCAATGTGTGAATGATGAATGTAGAATAGATATGTGAATTACCCATATATAGCAGCAGATGGCTGTGCTTTTTTCATAATAATGATGTTAATTGAAGCATTAACTGGCAAAACCTTACCGAATCTAATTAATATGACTTGTCAAGACAAGTGGCTACAATGCCATGTACTGAAGTGGAAAAAGGAAAAGTGTTCATCTGACACTCTGGTATCAGCCCTTCTTACATACCGCATAGGTAATGTGATTCTGGAGGAATTATAGGTTGATATGAGACAAGGCTACAGTGTGCACTATATTATTTAAATATAGAAAAAAAAGAAGAGGCAGAGAATTAAATTTAAAGAGATGATTATTCGTGCTTTTATTGAATTGAATGATAAAGCATTTTATTACATTTTTCAAGCTGTTCTCAATGCAGCTATTTATTACTTGCATATAGGGGGTCTTTAGAAAATGACTCAATTTTGCTCTCTGTCAGAGAAACAATCCCTGATTGAATTGGTTTATAACCAACCCTAACAAAATCTGGAAATCTAATTGTGTTACCCAATAGGCTATGGCTTTTCCTACTTGTTGGAGTTGTAAAGGAACTGTTGACTGCCAACACAAAGTTTCCATTTAAAACATGTATTGATTCAAAATATGAATACTCTTAAAGAGGATATATTATGCTGCTGCGCATCTTGTGGTGGAATAGTCCATATTCATATAATTGCTGAACATTTAATGTATAAAAGAGCAAAAGTGGTTAGGTTCAAGTTTTTCACACACTGGGCACAAAGCCAACCTGTATTATCCATGGTGAAACAGTAACAAACCTCTAAAACCTATTTTTCTTGTTAACCTTTAAATATGCGGCCCCAAAACATTTAACAAACTGACATGAATGCTCTTTTACATTTCCGCCATCTTTTGGTTGTGGGATAATCCACAATAAGGTGTGTATTAAAGGATCCATTAGCACACACCTCATCATGATTTATCCCTTAGACTTACTTAGACCACCTTAGATGTTTAAGTCTTTTCCCCAAGCGAGGGAGTTTAATCTCGGGGTCTCGTTCACGAGTGAGGGGAAAAAGGAGCGGGAGATGGACAGGCGGTTTGGTGCAGCGTCTGCAGTTATGAGGATGTACTCTTTTGGTGAAAAGGGAGCTGAGTCAGAAGGCAAAGCTCTTGATTTACCAGTCCATCTACGTCCAACCCTCACCTATGGTTATGAGCTTTGGGTCATGACCGAAAGAATGAGATTGCGGATACAATAGGCCGAAATGAGCTTCCTCCGTAGGGTGACTGGGCTCAGCCATAGAGATAGGGCGAGGAGCTCAGACATCCGGAGGGAGCTCGGAGTAGAGCCGCTGCTCCTTCGCATCAAAAGGGTTCAGCTAAGGTGATTCGGGCATCTGATCAGGATGCCTCCTGGATGCCTCCCTTTGGAGGTTTTCCAGGCACGTACAACTGGTAAGAGGCCCCGGGGTAGACCCAGAACACGCTGTAGAGATTACATAACTCATCTAGCCCTAATACACCTCAAGCAAGCGAGTGGCACTAAACAACACCTTAAAAGAAGATCCCAATAACGTCCCATACAGACACACGTACCAACATGCTTCTGCTATTCACATTGTATTCGTCTTGACATCAGGAGCTGAATGGCATGTTCTACCATGAAGAGATGCTGGAAGACAGACAGACTAATAAAGTGAGACTGAAGACGAATACTCTGACTGCAGTGGAAGGTATGTATAAAGCCTTACTAACTGCTTGGTTGGGTGTCCTCACCTCACCTGTGAAAGTCTGCATAAAGGGCAAACCAGTTATCTGCTTGCGAGTATGCATAAAGGGCACACCAGGTTATCTGCTTGCGAGTATACAGTGAATATGTACTGTTGCAGTCAGCCTTCATGACTCTGAATAAAGGTGAAAAACTTGCGGTATAGGCTTATAAGGAAATGCACAAGATATTGATTCACCTTAGGCTATAAAGTGTAGGTCACTGGTTCACAGAATGATGTCATATATGATCGTTGAATGTGTTGCTCTAACAAAATATCCTGTACAAATTCATCAAAAGCATTGCCGTGTAAATATCCAACAGTCAACACCCAAGAGCAGGGTGGGCCCGAGTTTCTGGACGGAACCCCAAACCGCACTTTTCAAGAACTTGATCTCTTTCACATCATAAGATTGTATTGTTTGTTTGAACCAGTTTCTGAAAACAGCCTCAGGCAACACCTTGAAATTCTTTTAAGTCTCTCCCAGATACCCACGGAACTTTAGCCGATGTTACCACACTGGAATGCTCTGTTCGCTGCCAGGGGTGTAACAAGGTGAAAACTCCCAGACTGGTCACAGCCTGTGCCCGTTGTGAGCTATTACATAACAGATGTTTTCGTTTTGTTACAGCAAAGCCTAAATTATAAAATTGCACTACTGCTGTAATGTTTGTTTTATTGAATAAATACAAACCAAAATTGCCCCTCGTCTATGCCGCAAGCGTATCAGACACATTTTTCAATCGCACGTCTCATCCCATGTGCTCTCCTTTTAATCCATGCAGTTATCTGCACCAGCTTCATGTTGACTGTTTAACACTTCCTCTGAACAGAAACAGTCAGTCCCGCTGTGTGTTTAGTGCCGTTAGCTGTTAGCTCTGTTACTGGACAGTGCTGGTACAGGTCCTTGAGTATACAGTCATAAATGAGCACAACAAATGTTAGGCCAATGGGCCAAGCAGTACGTGAGATTAGCCTCTGACAGACACAGAGACGCATGCATACACACACACGACTGAATACATAATCTCCTGGCGGAGATAAGAAAAAAAAATGGGCCAGTAGAAACTATTCCTGGCTGACATAGGAGTAATAAACAACATGTTTAAATATATCCAAAGGCCTGTGAGGTTTACAGTGCTATGCAATATCTTAGTTATTTATCAAATTACACCATGCCAATGATGTCTTTAAATATAATTAGCACCAATTTTAAATAAAAGGGCTTTTAACGCCACTATGTTACCTAAAGGCCTCTGTAGTTCTCCGACACGCCGACGCAATTTGACTTTCATTGCTCCTAAAGTGGTGTTATTATGGTAAGGATGGCCTTTGAGCGAGGTGAACGGCGTTTTGCACTAGGTGGCCCACATTATCACAATCTTGGAAAGGGAGGAGTGAGCGGATGGGTACCCAGTTGGTTGCAATCCACAACCACACCACTAGATGCCACCAAATCGTAAACACTGCACCTTTAAATATGAAGCTAACTCCAGCAGCCAATTAGCTTAGCTTAGCAGAAAGACTAAAAACAGGGGAAAACAGCTAGCCTGGCTCAATGGTAGCAAAATCAGCCTACCAGCACTTCTAGAGCTAACCAACTACCACGTTATAGCTTGTTATATCTCAATATAGTGTAATTTGTACACTACCAATTTTGTACGGAGAAAACAAAAAAGATATAACATGCTAACTAGTGGAGGTATGGGTAGGTATAGGTAAAGTAATATTATCAAATTTGAATATTTACCATCGTTGAATATCAACACCGTTTTAACTTAAAGGTGCAGTGTGTAGGATTTGGCAGCATCTAGTGGGGAGGTTGCAGATTGCAACCAACTGAAACTTCTTCCATGTAGGAGGACTAAGTACGGTGGCCAACCTGAAATGGCCCTATGTAGAGCCAGTGTTTGGTTTGTCCGTTCTTAGCTACTTTAGAAACATGGATGCCAGCTCTCGGAAGAGGACCCGCTCCGAATGTAAATAAAAACGGCTCATTCCAACGTGACGAAAAAAGAACGATTCTTATTTTCAGATAAAGAAAACATACTTATTAGCCAAAAATTATATTTAATTTCTGTCAATAGATCCCTGTTAATTATACACACTGTTCCTTTAACCATGAAAAATAATAGAATTCTCTCCTTCAGCAACATCAAAGCTTAATGTTGGGCCATTTCTTTTCATGCATTACAATTTTCTCCTGAGGTCAATCTCTTTACGGTTTGATTTCAGCTTTCAACTTCTTTACGGTTTGATTTCAACAACTCTAATTTTAGAATTTAGAGTTTAATCAATTGGATATTGCACTTTCAGCCTCCCTTTATCTTAAACAACAATTTTCTTAATCTCCAAGTTCATATCTGTTCAAAATTTGAGAAACTGGATCACGACAGCAGAATGCCATGAAAGGAAATCCTCGAGGCTCTGCCTTGCATGAACCAGTTCTTTGGGGGCAGGATATAAACAAAGGAGCTTCACCTCATTGGCTAAAATCCACCCGCATGCAAATATGGTGTCACAGACGGTTCAGCCTCATCTCTAAATTCCACACATAAGCTCCAGAGAGAGCAGAACCACGTTCATCTCCTTTTTGCTCTGTCATTGATTGCATGAAACACATGATGGTCTCCAGCCTGTAAGTATATTTGTCTTTGAAAAATTACCTTTACAGTTGCATTGATTGTATTGTACTAGTATTGTTGTTTAATTCAGTGAGAAGTTTTACTAATTCATTAAACCTGATTTCTGCTTATAGATGATTCTGAACTTGCTGCAGCCATCTGGCAAAGACAACAGACTTACAGTTTAACATCTACAGCCTGAAAATGAATTGTGCAAGGTAAGCTACTGTGCTTTCATTGGACTCCTTTTACTGCGCTGTACTTTTGGTACAACTCTTTGTAACGATAGATCAAATTTTTAACCCCGTCATGTCTTCCTTTTCAGAGTCCTCCATGCCCTTGGGAGTCACCCCCAGCCAGCTGTGATGCCAGTCGACCTCGCCAGGTGTCTGAGCCTCAGCCAGCGTCAACCTCTTAATCAACTGATGTCCATGGCTCTTCTGAAACCCGCTCAGTGTCGTTATCAGCCGACCGACTGTCCGCCGAGGACACACTCTCCACGTTCCTCCTCTTCTTCCTCCCCCTTGTCTTCACCCCCGTCTCAGCCTTCCTCCCCTGTGCCCTCGTCGCCTCGGAGCTGCTTCCGCAGAGTAAGCGGCGGTCTGACCAAGAAGCGCGTGGTCTTCGCAGACGCCAAGGGATTGGCTCTCACTGCTGTGCGGCTATTCATCCCCGAGCCTTCTTCCCCTGCTTCTACTCTGATGATGAAACCCTCCCTCGCCAGACTGCAAGGCCTACAGTCGACCTCAAACAAACTGCCACGCTACAAGTTGCGGCTGGGTTTCCCTCAGCCGACGCTTGACTTTAAAGCCTTCCTCGCACAACTGAGAGACACGTGCGTGCAATTGGAGAGCTGCAACATTTCAGAGCACACTTTGAGTGGCAAAGTGCGCGTCTCCCATGCCAGTATTGAAAAGGCTGTGCATGTACTCGTGACCTTTGACTCTTGGCGGAGCCACCATGACATTCCCTGCACATTCCTGCAGCAGCAGCGCTACGGCGGTGCCGATATGGACGTTTTCGCCTTTGACTTAAACTTACCAAAGAACATAGATCCAAATGAGCGAGTCGAGTTTTGGGTGTCCTTCAAGCCTGGACCTGGCGCGACGCTACACTTGGACAACAACAGGGGGCAGAATTACAGGGTGTTCGTGGAAAAAGATGGATCAGATGGTTACCAAGGCGATGGTTACCAAGGCAATGGTTATCAAGGCGATGCTTTCCGTTGTTACACCACACTTACAAAAAATCGGCCACCGTCGTGGCCTTCGTATGGGCCCCTTGGTACGCAGAACTCTGATCCTCAGTATCTTCAGAGGAGTTTGTCAAACAGGGTCAGAGACTGGAAAACCTTCTATTCACCTAAGTAGAGCAGCGAAATTAGAGCTATGAGAAAATGTAAATTATGTGACTGTGTTAATTAAGAAATATTTAAGAGAGAGTTATGGCTTTTAAGAATGTATGGTCTTTCTCGAATCCCAAGTGCTGGACGGTCTGAAGCCTACTGTTCAATAACAGCTCAACTACCCTGCTGAAATGTGAATAATACATGCTAAGTTAATATTCTGATTAAATCCATTTATTTAAAGAAGCTTTTCTTTCTGTTTTTCTTCCCTCTTCAGAAGTTAAATCTTAATCGTTTAACACATGCCCTTTTAGAAATGCAGCTTAAAGTTTATAATGTGTTTTTTGTGCATTGTATGACCTATAAGTCCTGATTAAGATACATGGGCCCTTGAGGGAAATAAAACACCAGACCTGTGATTGTCTGAGAGAAGAGAACAAAAATAAACATGCGTTCAGTACACAAAGAGAGATTATTTTATTACAAGAACAATTAGAGCTTACAGCTACTAACCCATTTCCTCCAACAAAAGAATGATCTGATGTACACTTTCACACAGACATTATTTCTCTTGGCTCAATCTCACATTTCCAGTGCTGTATCATAAAGTATGTCAAGCATACCAGACAGAATAAGTCAACAATGTGAAAGATCTTCCGGGAAAATGAAACACATGGTGTGCATGAGACAGCCTGTTCTAGACACTCCCCTACACCAGCTGTGAAAGGTGGAATAACACGCTGGGAAGTGTTACTTGTTACACTGTTGGTGACGACAATAGCGGGTAACCATGGCAGCATCGGTGTCGGCATGCACTTTAGATAATGGTTGGGCCTGCGTTTACATGCAAAGGGTGGAGTCATTGTTAAATACTGTAGCAGTGAGAGAGTCGCTCTGTCTGCTTCTCTTGTTCCACACCTTCTTAGTCACCTTTCTGTTAGACTTGTTTCTTTGTCCTTCACTTTCTTTTCTCTCAGGCCACTGTCCTCTCAGCCAGGACAGTGACATCAACCAACATGTGAGCGGTTCGCGCATGTAGCAGACTTGTACCCTAAAGCACTTATTATTTATTCATGAGGCTCCCCTTACAAAAAAGTCACATGTGAAAACCACATGTGACAGTCAAACATGTGAAGGGGTCACGTGGTTTTTGGACACGTTTTTCATGTTGGTGTTCCCACAGGTGAGCACAAGCAAGCACATGTGATTATTTTACATGTGACAGACAGTGTTGTCAGTCAGGTGTTAGATTCCCCCCCTCTCTCTTAACATCCACTAAGCTAAACTGAGACATAGAACAAGACGCATGATCACAAATATAGTAAACTGATCTATTTCTAGTTTTTGTTACCATGATTTTCATGTAGCTGTAGTATCCAATGCTTTATAAACAGAGGTAAATTTCAAAGCCGTTTGGCAGCCCGTAATCTAAAGTATAGTAATGAACCATTTACACGTTAAAGAGCCTATACTCTTCTCATGTTAATAAAGCTTTATTTATTCAGGACATCTCATTGAGATCAAGATCTCATGAGAAACCTGAGTGAATTAATTACATAACAGTTCAGTAACACAGATCATTAATCACACCAATTAAAACAATCACAATTATCATTAAAGCTAGAAGGGATAGGGGCGTGCCTCATAACCGCAATATAAATTCCAGCCAAGGACCTGTGTTGCATTTCATACCCCTCTCTCTCTCTCTCTCTTCCCTTGTTTCCTGCCTACCTCCATACTGTCCTATCTTAGATCCTATCTATTAAAAAAAAGTAGGTAGATCATTTAAGTCCCTGAGAGAGCGTTCCAGCCCGGTTCCTCTAAATGATGTAGAAATGACACGGTAATTCACAATTCATTTTGCGTGCAATAACGACTTTCTTGCTGTTGGCATGTCATTTGTATGCCGTGTATTAACTGCAATGTACTGTAAATGCATTTGCGTAAATATGCTGCGCTCAGTAACAGTAAGAAAGACATGCTTATGGTGGGTGGGACGGGAGATGGATGGGTCAAACAACCCAGGACTTTCAACCAGGAGACCGCTGTTCGTGTTCCCAAGTGTTGTTGAGTTATATTGAAGTTATGTTAGGGACGTTTGTGACGTGCTTTTTGGTGAGGTTTGTGCCGGGCTTTCCGTGCTTCTGTTACATTGTTTCCGTAGGTGTTTTCCTTAGTTTACATACCTATTTTTGAGCCCAACCATGACATTTTCCCCAAACCTTACTAAGTGGTTTTGTTTCCTTATAGTCTTGTTGCCTGACATGCGGAAAGTCCCGGTAATGTCGTGCTATTTATACTCCTTCCTGTAATATTCGGGGTTGGTATTTCCCATTTCATAGTCAGAAGTGTGATTGCTATCTTGAGTCATAAATGGTAAATGATGTCCACATGATGATTTGAATTATGTAAAGTAGAAGCACGATCTATTCAAGCTCTGTTGTGTCATTCTAATGAGGAAAGGACATTAAAACAGAATGACATAATGATCCTTACTGCATTCAGTTTCAAGAGAGTACAGAGGATTAGGGTCACGCTAAAAACATATTTGAAATATTAACAGAATTTTAAAAATAGAGCCAGAAGAAATTAAATAAAGAAGAAAACAATACGTTATTTTTGCTTGTTAGAATCAACATAACATAACGAATTTTGTGATTAAGAGAAATTACGTCGTCGGTATCAAGAGCAAAAGTGGACTTAACCTTTGTTACTTCCCCTTTATATATTACATTCCCGTTCACATCTCTGTATATATATTTAGTACTTCGAATTATTACATACCACATTCCTGTTTACCCCTCTATGTATACATATATTACGTATCACCCTGTATATACATATATTACATCCTGTTTACATTCAGTTTTCCCATCTGAAATACTGTCTTCAACAAAATTACAAATTTACCTTTATATTACTATTTTATATTTACTTGTGTTTATATTTAAGCCAATATTTTTAACTGCACTATTTTATGCCTTAAATTATCATTTTGCTTTTACTTTTGATTTCCTGTTTTACATATCCGTATTTTATGAGCATCAAGGTGTAAGTTATGTTCGTAAATTTGAACGACAGACAACAGGTCTCCTGGTCCAAACTGATCTCGCGTGAAGGCTTATAAATAGCACAACATCACGAGGATATTACATGTGTCATGAGGTCGCATTTAAGGCTTTTTGAGTCATTTGTCATTTGTACGCCATGCAACAAAACTACAGTTACCTCTTAGGTTTAGGCAACAAACGAATTAGTTAGGTTTAGTCAAAAAGTCATGCTTGGGCTTAATATAAGTACCGAAATACGTTAGAAAAACATGTCACAAACATCACTAAACGCATCACAAATGTCACTAACGTAACTTACAAAACATTGGTCTCAAACAATGGTCTCTTGGATGAAGGTCCTGTGTTTGTTGGACCCATCCACCTTCCCTTCTGCCCACCATTAGCAGACTTTCTCACTTTTTATTTAACGTCACTAGCTCTAATATTTACGCGGATGCGTTTACGTTGTACAGACTACATGTTGTACAAATGACACACCATAAGCAAGAACGGCACTCTTATTGCACACCAAATGCCTTGCGAATTATCGTGTCATTCATAGCTACGCCTTTTCATGCGACCAGGCACCAGGTGCACCAGCCACTTCTACCAACCATAACAGCCAATGACACAAAATAAGAAAGATGTGCAAACATTTACACAAGGTTTTAGGCTAGAGAAAGACTTTCCAGGGGTCAGTATCTATTTTGGTTCCTTGCATATGTCATTTCTCTCATTTTATCTTCAAGCCAGCAGCAGCCACAGCTGGCTGACGGCCAGCTACCAGCTGCTGGTGCTCACAGTGCGGATGCTTAGTGCTGTCTGCACAATAGCCTGAAGACTGATCCAGTGGGCTGCAGCCACAGCTGGGATCACAAAGAGTGAGTGAGCTGCTAGGAGCAAACGGTGGTGGCCCGGATTTGTTTTATTCTAGTGCCAAGTAATCTCAAAAGCAACCACAATTTCACCTGCAACCATCAGTTTTGTGTAGCAGCTGAAAAGAGAAAGAAATTATAGAGATAACCAGTGTTGTCAGCAATACAAAAGCAGTTGGAAATGGATTGTTTGTTACCCAACAATGTGTTTGTATTGTCCTTGCCAAAAGTGGCTGCTGGTAGCTGTTGGCAGAAAATAAATACATGGTAAAGAGTGACCCTCCCCAACCTTACAACAGCAGCCATTGCATGGTCATGTACTATAAACCTACATGCAATACTATTGTTTTGTACGTCAGGTAAGAAGACACGCTCAGTAAGTGTCAGAGAGTACGATATTTAAGAAACTGTTCCCTCAAATACACTTTTAGACAGTGGTGAAATGTATCTTTACATTTTTAAGTTATATGTGGTCTACCTATTCAGCTTTTTTTCTATCTATGGTAAATTAATTAAGAATAAACTACATGCAATGTGCAAATGTGCGTTGTGTTATAGAAATTCAATAAAAGTTTACATTTCAAAGTATCAAAATGTGCATTCTAAAATAAATAAAAAGGCTACTATACATACAAGTTTATGTATAAATAAAGGACAATAATAATAATAATATTATAAACTACTAAACAAAGAACACGTTATTTACGAGATTAAACCACCAACTTACTGACTAATTTACAAAAAAAAAACACTATAACATCTTCATTCATATGCACTAGAAATAAAACAGAAGTGAAACAACAATCAAATAAATACTGCCTTTTATTTTCAAGCAAATTTATTTTCATTATTTGATTAAATGCAAATATTACATACAGTATATGGGACTACAGATACTGTGAGTTTATGCTGTACTGTACTGCCGATTTCATCCTGCAAACTAGGAAAGAAAAAGCTAGACTCTAGTGCCCTCTATGGTTAAAACAGCATGAGAGGTATAATGACAAATGCAGATCAAACTGTTTATTATCAGGATAACTTCTCAATTACAAACCCAACAAGAGTGGTTCAGCACATTGAGGGAAAGATGGATGGTTATAGGTCACCAAAATCACAGTAATCTCCCATACACAAATCACAATACGTGCATGTGTGAATGTATAAGGTGAATATTTCTAATGAGACAAGGATCCAATCGATCTGCCACTTAATCTTTAGCTGTCTTTACTGACAGTGTTTGCCGGGGAGGTGCTCGTAGTCAGGGTTCCAAGGTGATACGATGAAACACTCTGTGGCCTTCCTGTCACACTCACAGATGAACATCTCACATGCGTTGTTATTGCCTGAGGAAGATAAAGCAGAGAGCACTCTGTGATCATCAAACGACCGACAAACATTCATAGAATTTAAATAAAAACTGAGAATAATATCAGTTTGGACAAGGAAGATAAATTTGTTCCGGTGTACTCACTGTCACAGGTGACTTTCTTGTTTTTCTCATCGCAGGTGTAGTCATAGAGCTCGATGTATGGATTGTTGACAATAGGCCAGCACTCAGGGTGTTGGATTGCATCACCGTAACACTGGTCATGCACTTGACAGCACCTACAGGTAAAAAAAAAAATCAATCAAGACGGATTTTTAAAAAGACTGAAGGTTGGTTTCTTTAATGTCGTCTGAGTATGAAGCAGAGTGAGTGAATCATCACCTATCCAGATCATCCACAGGCGTGCCGGAGCCTCCCCTTCCGCAGTAGCAGCCGTAGTCGGCGTAGTCAAAAATAGGCCAGCTATCAGGCATCACGCACAGCATCATAGCTCTGAACTGGTTGAGTGCCTTGTAGTCCATTGAGTGGGCTGAAGCACAACAAGCAGACACAATCAGAAATCCGTTCATACTCTATACTAGAAGATGCATCTATTCAGAAATCACCAAGCGTACAGATGGACACCTATTTGTCAAGTTGTACTCACCAACAGAGAGGCCTGCAGCCAAGAGAAACAGAGCCTGGAGGGTATTCATCGTGTAAGTCAGATGGCAAGTCACAGAGAAGCTCTCACTTTAATATCAGGTCCTCTTTATATGTGTAGTATGGGACCTTGGGTGCTGCTCTGTCAGCTGTTCATACGTCACAGGGTCTCACGCCTCACAAAAAACACAAGCCAGCATATGTAAAAGCAGGTCAAATTCTCACAAACTCTGAACCCTGAGCATTGTGTTCAGTGTTCTGTCTAGACTAAAGTTGCTCAGCCTTTGGGTTAGGGCTCCATGTGGGGGGCACTACACATATCAATAGGGTTACAAGTTATGTTAAAGACTTCATTTAAACCTGAGGAGGTGAGCATTTTTGACATTCACCAGCAGGAGAGTGAGAGGTGTGGGGGTTGGATCATGAGAGTAGTGCCAGGTGAGTCGATTGGCACAGCTTGGTGCTTGTTGACTAATTACATTCTCCTTTAAATGCATAGCATGCCGGCCCTCGGATGACTGCCACACACGACGTTTCGATGGCCACGCCAGCCCAAGATTTTGTTTGCTGTGAGAGACTGGAGCCGTACGCCAGGGAAGAGTTGTGTATCTAAATGAAAACAAAATTGTCTGTGAACAGACTGTCCTATCTGTGTTCTGTGCTGAGGGAAATCATGTGGTGGCAGCATGACCTGCTACAGTCTTATTTGCCAAGTCAAAAGTGTGGCAATATTGCCACAAGGGGAGATAAGACCGGAGGAAAACAACCAATCAGAGCCGAGCTAGAGACTGCCATCTCTGAGCAGCTGTCAATCACTCGCAAACTCCGATCAAACGGTCAAACAAGGCAGCACTGATCAAAAATGAATTAATATTCTGTTACTGTAATGCTAATACTGTAATAGATTTTTTAAAGGCTGAATACAGAGGCATGAGTAGGTGCAGAAGTCTAGTTTTCTCTCAGAGCACATGAATTACAATATGCTGAAAGGTTATTATGGATTTCTGTCCAATGATGCCAAAAACATTAAGCCAACTGCAGGTTTAATGAAGGCCCTTTTTCATAGTTGTGTAATACCCTCAAGTCCAATATAAAGATAAAAATGAGACCAAACACAGCCTGCAAGTTGACATGTTCCGCCATATGTACAGAGACGTGGAAAATCCCAGACTTGACGAGCAATGGTGATATGACTGGCGATGATATGATGAGCACTCAGAGGTTTTGAGCAACGTGTTCAAAGGCCCATTTACTGTGGAGGAGAGTGTGTCAGATTTCCCAGCACATCTGTGAATTCATAACTCTTTAATATCTGGCCATCAGTAAACAGGATGCTAGGTCAAATGAGAGATCAAACTGTATTTACTATCAGGATAACTTTGCAATTACAAACACTACAAGAGTAATTCAGCACATGGAGGGAATGGTGGATGGCTACTCCCATACAGAAATCATGACACTGTGCGTGAATGTATAAGGTATAAGTAAATATTTCTAATACACCAAGGATCTTCAACAAATTGATCTGTCACTTGTGAAAACTAACAAAAAAAATGGATTTGTCATGTTGAAGGATACATTTTTTATTTGATGCAGTTGCTTGGTCTTTACTAACAGTGTACGCCGGGCAGGTGCTCGTGCTCAGGGTTCCAAGGTGAAACGGCGAAACATTCTGCGGCCTTCCTGTCACACTCACAGATGAACATCTCACATTCTGTGTTTTTGTCTGTGGAAGGTAAAGCAGAGAGCACTCTGTGATCAAAAAGTAAAAAATAAAACAAAATAAATTGAAAATGTATTATAACCTTGGTGACACTCCTTATAAATGTGATTCAGTTAGACTACCACCAATTGGTTGGGGTCTGAAGATGCTAATAATGTCACTGTATCTGTATCTTTCATTTGCATAGAAAGGGGCATTTTTTTTGCGCCAAATATCTGCATGTTACCTAATTTAGACACAGTTAAACTTTACAGTTTACAGTTTATTTTTTCCAATATATGTGCGTGCAGGCTTAACGGCTGCAAAAGCGCAATCCTTTTGTGAATTCGTCCCTAAGAATAGTATTGATTTGATTATATCAGTAACAGTTTTTTTTCTCAACACTTCATATTTAACCCCTGATTTCCCAAGACAATAAATTAAAGTATAGTGATGAAATGGAAACAATGCATATTACAACAGCGTTGCAAATTAACAAGTTTACTGTATAGGCTATGCAAGAAAAAAAACTTTGTTTGGGTGTACTCACTGCCACAGGTGACCTTCTTGTTTTTCTTGTCACAGCTATAGTCATAGAACTCGGTGTACGGATTGTCGAAGATGGGCCAGCACTCAGGGTGCTGCATAGCGTCACTGTAACACTGGTCATGCACTTGGCAGCACCTACAGGTCAAACAAGATGAATTTTGAAACAAACTGAACAACGTTTTTTTTATAGTATGAAGCAGAGTGAGTGAATCATCACCTATCCAGATCATCCACAGGTGTGCCGGAGCCTCCCTTGCCGCAGTAGCAGCCGTAGTCAGCGTAGTCAAAAATAGGCCAGCTATCAGGCATCACGCACAGCATCATAGCTCTGAACTGGTTGAGTGCCTTGTAGTCCAATGAGTGGGCTGAAACACAACAAGCAGACACAATCAGAATTCCATTTATACTCTATACTAGAAGATGCATCTATTCAGAAACCACCAAGCGTACAGATGGACACCTATTTGTCAAGTTGTACTCACCAATAGAGAGGCCTGCAGCCAAGAGAAACAGAGCCTGGAGGGTATTCATCGTGTAAGTCACAGAGAAGCTCTCACTCTAATATCAGGTCCTCTTTATATATGTAGTATGGGACCTTGGGAGCTGCCCTGTCAGCTGTTCATACTATACAGGATTCTCAATGTATGGACTCAGAGATTCCAACACAAACCAGCATATGTAAAAACAAGTAAGAATTCCCACACTCCCTGAAATGTGAGCCATGTTGTTGAATGTGTTCGATGTTCTGTCTAGACCAGAGTTGGTCAGCGTTGGGGATAGGGCTCCATGTGGGAGCACTATATACCAATATGGTTACAAGTTATGTTCAAGACTCAGTTAAAAGGTTTGAAATATATCATCAGCGTTGGTTGAGGTATGTGCTCTCTGATCAGTGGCGGAATGTAACTATGTCCATTTACTGAAGCACTGTACTTATGTACAAATTTGGAGTACTTCTACTTTACTTGAGTATTTTCTTCTCGTGCCACTTTATACTTCTACTCCACTATAATCCACTATAATAAACTCCATTACATTTATGTGACTGCTTTAGTTAGCATACTAGTTACTTTACAAAGGCTATTGCCCACAAAAAAATATGAAAATGTACAGCTGAAACGTTAAGTTGAACGATTTTGATATTGGTTCAGTAATTTTTCATTCAAAAATTCCAACCATTTCATGGTTCCAGTTTCTCAAATGTCCTTTTTCATGATTTTTGATTATTTGAATTCATTTTTGATAATTTTTCATTTTGTACAATCGTTTGGAAAAAACAAGCATTGTGAACGTGTCATTTTTGCGTAAATTGTGATGGCATTTCTCACTATTATGCATTTTTACAAACTACTAAACTATCAATCCATTCATTAAGAAAATAATCAGCAGATTAATCCCAAATTCAAATAATCATTGGTTGCAGTCCTATTCAAAATAGTAAAAATGACCTCCACCTCAACCAACTACAAATCAAATGTAAAATCCTGTGTAGAAAGAATTAATCTATAAGATTTTCATTTGAATAAATGCCTCTTAAGTCACCATCTATCGCCGAATGAGGTAACGCAATGGTAATTGAGCCTATGGCCCGTTGATCTCTGAGCTTTTGCACTTGCAGAATTACAAAGTGGGTGTCTGTGGCGACATTCCTGGGAAAATTCACAAGCAGTGCTCTCTGGGAGATCCAAAAACAAACAATTACCACTTATCGCCATAAGTACCAAATATAATAAGATGTCATTCACAGGGACTATGTTTCTGCATTGAGTACTTTTAATACTTTAAGTAAATTGTCCTGATTATACTTTGCTCTTACTTAAGTAGCATTTTTCAATTCAAGACTTATACTTGTAGTATTTTTACAGCGTGGTACAGTATTAGTAGGCTACCTTTACTTAAGCAAAGGATGTGAATACTTCCCCACCACTGTAATGTACAGTACGCGCTCTGCCTCCATGCTCTTGATAATGTATGCTTAAAATCACGGCCTAAACATGAAGTCATGGGTTAGAAAAGGTGAGAAACCCTGGTCAAACATTTATAAACTCTGTGTGTGACTTGGCATGACATAAAGTATCATGATGTCTATGAATGTCTTATTTACGTGTCACCACAGGTCCATTATAGAGATAAACATGAGACCAAATATAGCCTGCAAAGTTGACATTTTCCGCCATATATACAGAGAGGTGGAAAATCCCAGACTTAAAAAGCAATGGTGATATGAATGGCGATGATACGATGAGCACTCAGAGGTTGGGAGCAACGTGTTCAAAGGCACATGTACTGTACAGTAGCTGTGGAGGATGAAGGATGATGATGATGAGGATGTTGAGGAATGTGTCAGATTTTCCAGCACATCTGTGATATATTCATAACAGTGATATTTCTGTTTTTATTTGGCTCTAATATGACTTTTGCGTTTGGGATTGTATTAAGTATAGGTTAGTGAATAATATGGGCAAAATAATACTTCATAAGACGTAAAAAAAAAAGGTGTTTGGTGTCCAAACAAGTTTGCAATCTTCAACCTCACCACTAGATGCCAGCAAATCCTACACACTGCACCTTTAAAGCATTATAAAAACACAATGTTTGCTTTTTGGTCTTTAAGTATCTTTTTTGGCCAAGCACATTGTAAATACAAGCTTTAAGTGTATAAAACATAATCATAATGATGACCATCAAATCATTAAGAAAAAGCTGCTTTAAACAGCATTGCCCATGCAGCTTTAAGGCTTTAATGCTGTCACTACAATATGTTAAATAGCTGTTCTTCTTTGAATTTGCACTTGAGAGATAAATGCTTTTAAAATGTTGTTGTAATCTGTTAAGATATGTGTTCAAAGGTCTGGTTCACCATGAAACTGGAGTCAAAAAAGCTTCTACACATGGACTTGTGTGTCTGAAAGAGACAATTAACAAGCATACACACTTTTTTTTATTATGACTGTTATGAACATGTAGCAGTCTGTCATTCTTTGGTTGCTGTCATTTCCAATTTATCAATTAATTTTAAGTGAATGTCTCTGAGTTGATTGGAGGGTTATTCAGATCACCTGTTGTGCAAGGTGTGGGGATTGGCTCCTAATTAACAATCGAGTGTGATTTTGAGCATTCTGCAACATTACTGGAGTAAATAAAGAACACCTTCCCACCAGGTTACCTGCATCAGGGCAGACCTTATTTGTGCAAGAGCTTGTGCTTGTCTCCCACCCGCAGGCTTTATTTTGTTTATTGGTTTAATTTCATTGAAACTCTCTTTATACACATTTCCTTATTATTGAAGAGGCATTTTTTTCATTGTGAAGGCACTTATAATTATATTGTTTCTCCAAGTAAATATATTTGTATAATGTGGCTGGGAACTGTTTCTCAGGCTTCTTCCCACTCAGCTAGGGAAACAATACGGCCACAAACACAACAGTGAGTCAATTATTGTTGACCTAAAGAGCTACGGTACGGTAAAAAAAAATACGACAAACTGCATATGAATTTGTAACTTAATCTTTAATAAAAAGTCTCTCAAAATGGAAAAAGTTCACACACCAGCATGGTTCAAAGGGTCAACAGCATTTTTTTTTTAAACGATACTGCAATTCATTTGAAAGTCTAGCATTTTCGCATCGATAAATTATCACCATGTTAGTTCTGAGGCAACAGCAGAGTAACACAAACAAGTGAGATCTTTACTGAGGAGATTGTCAGCTTCTACTGGCCTTCTAGCATAGAACAAAAATAATCATGGTGTCATTTGTTAATCAAGATACCAATGTTTGACAATGATACATTGATATAAAACAGATGCTACAAGTCATACATTTAGCTTAAAACATATTCCATTCCTTCAGACTTCATGAAGTACCAACACAGTCTCACGGCAGTTTGTGAAATAGTCAGGACATTTAATCTATTTGATTTGTGTACATAGACACGAATTTCCCTTTTTGAAATTGAAATTTGTGTGATGGAATCTATACATTAAATTGCGTGACTATTTCACGAACTGCTGTGCGACTGGGCAGGAAATACACAGACCATTAACAGTGCAAACATGTCAACTATAAAAAAAAAATAATTTTTAAATTTCACTTCACTAACAGTCTGACTCTGTCACATGATCCTGTGCTCGTCCTTTCATCGGTGTTGTGGTTCTTCAAGCCAATATTGGTCTTTTACTTGCTGTTTTTTTTCATTGTCATATCCTCAACATTTAGTTTTCTGTTATGTCTTTTTCCATCAACCATCTGGCGCTGCTACTAAAGATTGGCAATGTTCCATGGCACCAACCAATGATGCCATGCTGACTAAGCCAGCGGGGAAAAACTATCTTAATATATACTATAACTACTCTTAATTTGTGGAATGCATTTACATTGTATAAAAGAAGGAAAATGATGTTATTCAGTGTGAAAACAACTAAACCTGCTTAAAAGTCCAAAAGGGTAAGCATTATTCTTCTGATACATTGTCGTGCTGCAAGTGTACATACACTGTATGCATATTCTACATTAAAAACAAACGTTATCGTAGTGCAGAGCTAATAAAGGTTTAGACCAAATTAACTTCTCAATAAATAATAAATTGTTATGTTTTTGGTCTAAACTACGTTGTCTTAACCCTAACTAACAAGCTGCTCTTGACCAAGTCTCGACCACAACAATGCCACTAACTATATAGAAGGGTTTTGACAACAAAACAAACCACATCAAAGTAAAAAAATACATCACAAATGATAGAAAAAATCTACTGTGTGCTTTTGTCATTATAACTAAATAAAACACTGTTCTCAAGATAAACAGGCAAGTGAAAAAACAGTGGAGAACTACTGCAGTGCATTTATTCCTTCTCTGACCTCAACCTTCACATTCCTGATTGTACCGCTGTTGTCTTCTCAATCGTGCGAAACACGGTCAGTCACATTTCCCCCAGCGTTAGTTTTGTCTGTTTTGATCACAGACACGCCATAGTGTCCAACCTCCATTATTACTGCCTCTCTATGTCTACTAAGCAAAGATAGTGTTGTTGAAACCTACAGAGGGCAATCGGTGAACAAATAAAGGCAGATTATGTAAGGTTAGGGGTGACTGAGTGACATTTATCATCCTAAACAGATGTGTACAATAACTGAATATACAGTGAGTGTACAAGATATAATCTCAGAGCTGATAACCTCTTGTCAGCCTTAGCTTAATCTAAGATTCTCATCCAGTCCTGGATTCACCTACTCTCTCTACGTCATAGAAAGAGCTGATGGAGCTAATATTTTGTACACTCAGTGTACAGTTAACACACTCGGGACAGGATTAAAAAGTCTTAAAATCAGATGGGTTTATATAGCAAGGTGGTGACATACTTCTTCTTGTAGCGATGTGTCGCACTGAGCACCATCACTCCATCCTGTGACACAAAAAAGACAACATGGAGGAAAAATACACTTTAAAAAACTATCTAAACAAGCTTACAGCTTACATGTGGGCCACAGGGAACAATGTTATCAGTCATACCATGTGCTGTGTTGCCATACTGTAAACCACAGATTAGTGGGCGGGCCACCAACTAATCTCGACGACCTGCTCCGCTCACTAATCCCCGTCAACAACGAGGCAATATGTCTACCACTACTATATTCTTATTTCTCATCTGTTGTGGATTCAAAGCTGCAGTAGAGTCTGCTGCTGTTAAGCAACTATTAAAAGGAAACCAAACGCTTTCTTTTGCTGCTTTACATTAGATTGTGTAGGATTTGGTGGCATCCAGTGGTTGCAACCGACTGACTACCCCTGCACTCACTCCTCCCTTTCCAAGACTGCAGTATCGTGAGCCGCAGAGTGCAAAACCGTGGCAACGCCTTTCGTCTCTCTCAAAGGCTATCCTTACCATAACAACACTAATTTAGGAGCCACGGAAGTCAGCTGTCGGCTGTCGGTATCACGCTTTGGCACTCTGCGGCTCACGTAACCCTAGTTTCACAAGTGTGTTGGAGAACTATGGTGGCCTTCAGGAAACGTAAAAGGCTCTCGTTAGAGCCAGTGTTTGGTCTGTCTGTCTGTTCTGGGTTACTGTAGAAACATGTTGGAGCAATATGGCAGACTCTGTATAGAGGACCCGCTCCCTATGCAGATAAGAAGGGCTCATTCTAAGCTAACGAAAACATAATGATTCTTAGTTTCAGGTGATTATACACTACTGAAAACATGGCTATGAATATTATATTCCATTTCTACTAATAGATCCCCTGAAATGTTACATTGTTCCTTTTAAAGGATAAGTTTACAACCTTTTAAGTTTCCAGAAAGCAAATACTGTTTCACTGTACATATGAGCATGTGAGTATTGTTTGAAGAGAAACTTGAGAACATGTGAAACTATCCTCTAAAAGGTCTTTCACCATTAAACCACTGGAGGGATTTCATTGCATTATTGCCGGAGGTCAGCAGGTCGTTGTCAGAGAAAATGGTTTACTGTAAAATATGGATTCTTTTTTCTGTGCTTTCTTCTTAGTGGATCACTTAACTATTGCAATTGCGAATGATTGATTACATTAAGAGCTGCACTTGACGAGGTACAACTTAAACCTTCCGACATGTCATTAAGGTAAGCTACACCTTTTAGCGTGCCGTTCTTGTTGTATGGAAAAAACACGCATCATTCTATTAGGCTTATTTTAGCTTAGTAGCTATGAAAACATCCAGTAAGCTTGCCATTTAGCAGCATTTTTTTTAGCCATAAAGAGCTATCCAACAATCAGCATGTTGAGCAACTTGGGACAACTAACAGAGCTCCAGCTTGGCCAGATCTGCTGCTCCCAAATTGCACATTTAGTTTGTTTTTCCTGTCACAATGTGGGGGAAAAAAAGGACAAGTATCTGTCCTTCAGCTCCCCTATTAGCAGCTTGTTATCATTGTTGGCATTCCATAGATACAATCTGTTGTGCAAGCTCGCTAACAGCTGCAGCAGCTCACAGTTTCCAATAAAAATGCTAACAAAACTGGTCATTTCTCAAAGTGTCACCACAGGAAGTTTTTGCCACATTTCAGCAGTGTGCAACGGTGCTGAAAAATAGCAAACACATAATAACTTTATGGTGTGATTCAGTCAACTTGAGACCTTACCTTAATGGAAAGAGCGTAGAGGTGGTTGAGCATGACATGGTTGGGTTCTGGGAGTAATGCAGGGTCACACTGGATATGAGCAGAAACAGGGAAAATAGAAAAAACAGAATTTAACCAGATTATATTCCTCTTTTCAAGTGCGATATTCATGT
Source organism: Sebastes fasciatus (assembly GCF_043250625.1). Classification (NCBI taxonomy): domain Eukaryota; kingdom Metazoa; phylum Chordata; class Actinopteri; order Perciformes; family Sebastidae; genus Sebastes; species Sebastes fasciatus. The sequence continues at coordinate 12,357,416 of NC_133813.1, forward strand.
TTTCTATTTCCATATTTCTACTGTGTTAAGTAGATCTTTTGATGCATTGCTTGTCTCATTTTATAGATGTACATTGTCGATGCTTGACAAAGGTCTATGACAGGAATGTTGCTTCTTCAAAAACCTGTAATATTTTGATTATTTCAAGTTAATGTATTTTAAGCATGTCAGCCCAAAATAAAGAACACAAAGTTCATTATTTCAGGAAAGTCCACAGTTGAAATAACTGTGTGGAATAAGCCTCATTTAACTGTATCACAGCTACTTACAGAAATGCCAGTGTCTTTGTTGAGGATGACCTGTAGCAGGTGAGGTGGGAGTATGGGTGGAGACTTAATCTTCTCTTCCGTTTTAGGAACATAGGCATCCTGATGATACGGCCCGGGAGGAGAACTGGAGAGGTCTAATGAGGAAGAAAAGGCAGAGCAAGTGTGGATTAGTACAACTGATCATAATTTTCAAACATTCCCACGGTCCCGGTTAGAAATCATAACTAGGGCTGTCATTTGTCTGTTCAAAATGTACCTTAAAGGGGGGATTTTTAAGTATGTAATACAAATATGCTTGCTTTATGCAAATGTATGTATACATTTATTATTGGAAATCAATTAACAACACAAAGCAATGACTGCATTTAGCATAACAAATATGCTCAAATCATAACATGTCAAACTGCAGCCCAACAGGCAACAACAGCTGTAAATGTGTCAGTGTGTTGACTTGACTATGACTTGCCTAAACCTGCATGTGATTATCATAAAGTGGGCATGTCTGTAAAGAGGAGACTTGTCGGTACCCATAAAACCCATTTTCATTCACATATCTTGAGGTCAGAGGTCAAGGGACCCCTTTTAAAATGGCCAGTTTTTCCTCGCCAAAATTTAGCGCAAGGTTGGAGCGTTATTTAACCTCCTTCTCAGACAAGCTAGTATGACACGGTTGGTACAAATGGATTCCTTGGGTTTTCTAGTTTCATATGATGCCAGTATCTTCACTCTAGGTTTAAAACTGAGCCTGTAAATCACAAGTTGCATTAATGCGTTAAGCAATTAGTGGCGTTAAAACAACAGGCATTGACAGCCTCAATCATAATGAAAATTTAAATTTTTAAATTCTACTACTAAGTTTGAATCTCGAAATGAACTCAAAGATCATGGTAAATAATTCAATATGATGTTAACTAATAGTGGCTAGACATTGTGGTCAGAGTGACCAAATATTACGCCCCTGCCCTACCCATCACTGAATCTAACAGGGCAGTCATTGAAAGGGGTCGTCAGCACTCACCTGACATGTCAGAGCATTTCTGCGAGTCCACCATTAGAGCATCAAACACCTCAAAGTCCGTTTTCTTCACCTGGATGATATTGTTGACTGTCCCAAGCTGACTGGTTACAACTGGCTGTGAAGGAAACGGGAGACAATCACATTCACAAACTAAACCTCAAAAGTATAAACAAGCCAGACAGACACAATATCATGTCTATGATAAATAACTACTGTTAAAGTTAAGGCAAATTACAGGTGAACAATAATTACACAAGCCACACCTTCAATTCTGTCTCTCAAAAATGTCCCTCGCTGCACAATTTGTCAACGTTACAGGACGTGATAAATCATTTTCACATTTGTTACTGTATTTCTACAGAGAAACGGGACAATGCTTGTTATTTAACACATTATAATAGATATGGTCTCCCTCGGGTTACTGCTTGAAGCCAGCATTAAAAACTCACTCACTCTACACTTGCTGCGGTTATATACTACTGGTATAACTACAACTAATGCCCTACAAATCCATTATGATTCATTATGCAATGCTGACCTCAGTTGGGTCGTGGGTCCACTGGCCATCCACATAAAACTTGTACTGATGCTCCCCTTCAGGTAGATCCACAATGGCCACAAAGGTGTTCTGGCTTTAACACAGATGACAAGAAGAGAACATTTGGCACACAGGTGAGTTAACACAGTACTTCTCTTAAACCTCAATGATATGTATGTTCTCTAATTAGTAAGGGCATACAATGAACAAGTCAATAAACTGGATCTAGAGAATACTTCTTACTTCCAGGCACTTAGAGATGTAGTGAAATTCGGGGGGGGGGGAAGTTACCCGTTTTCATTCGTACAACAACCAGCTGTTACATGAAAAACAATCTTGATATTTGGTTGTGAATTAGAGATGGAAGGGTTCAAGTAAAACCTGTTCGGTGCATTATGGATTTAGTGTTACTTATAACAAGTATTGAGTATAGAATTATACAATTTCACGATACACTGAAAACACACACTATCCCATAGAGCTTAGGACGCCGCCTCACCTTCTAATGAGGGGAATCTTGTTGACCCAGTTGTTGAAAGATCCAGAGAGGTAGACCTCCTTGCCGTCTCCGGTCCAGCGAAAGACTGTCGGTCGGTCTAGAGTTGGCCCTTTGTCATCTGCTTCCAAGTCTTGCTGCCATGCAAGGAACTCCTCTTTCTCTAAAGGAGCCTAAAACATGCATCAAACAACCACCATTAATGTAAAATGGACATGATTGTGTTAGCAAAAGATAACCTGTCTCTGACACAACAACACAAACTTACTTTCATGTCTTCACCGTGAAAAATATCCGCGTCCTCGGGGCTGTCCATCAGGATTTTTGGCCCCCCTCCATCCTTGGTACCTCGGCTGTCCCTCCGCTGAGCCTTGTCCCCCTGGCCCATGGCAGCCCTCTCGCTGCTTGTATTCCCCATGGCTTTGTCTTCTTGTAGGCTGGTACAAGGTCACTGTGAGAGTAAAAAAGCCAGCCTGAAATTCTGAGAAGACTGCACAAAAAATCTGCCTCTTTTTTTTTCTTCAAATAAGGGAATTAATCATTAATAGCTGCTACTGGAGTACTGGCAACAAAAGTTAGTTGCTTTTTAAGACCTCATCACTCAAATGAAAAAGATAAAAAACATTTTACACCTCAGGCGCTATAACGTTCCTATCTAGAATGATTTACAATGTGCAACGGGAGAATAAGTTAACTCAAATGTGCAGTGAATTACAAGCAGCAGAGGGTCAGGAGAATGTAGAAGGACTTGACAGGCTTATAATTTCCTCTACTTCAGAGAGAGACAGCACTTTTTTACAACACTATGTCATCTGACAGCTGAATTTACTAGCTGTTCGCAGTGCAAAATATGGCTTTATAAACAGAGCAAGCTGCATGGTCATAAAACAATCCCTGAAATGTGGAAACTGACAGCAGTGGACAAGTATGTTTTGGACCTGGGGGCCTGCAAAGTTAAAATTTAAGCGGCTTATTGTGTCAGGCTCAAAATTATCCTTACATAACGTTTATTTCAGCGTAATACCTTCTCCCTTTAGAGGACCAATGTTTTGTTGGATACCACATATCGCATATTTGTTACATCAACATTTTCAAAATACAACACTTTCTATACGTTTTTTTTTACGTTTTTCCTTCCTTAGTTTCACTACCATATAAAATATATTTGCAGAGAGAACTAGATCCCTAATTGAGATAGAAAATCCACCACAATCAACACATATTCACTTTCATCTTTTTGTTTTACTTGTGTTTTTCTAATATGTGTTACTGCTACTGCTGCATGATAGTAGTAATGCAGTGCCAGCTGCATAAGTAAGCAACGGTAACATAACCTTGACAAAATAAAGGCTGATATGGCATTTACAGTAATGGATCACCTATTTCCAGGATGTTTCAAGGCGATGCAAATTCAGTTTCATACCTTGTGTGTAATGAAATGAAACCAACTACCAGAGGTGGCATTGAAAACAGACAAAGTTGTTTGAAACATGAGTTATTTCCCTAGAAGGGTTACTGACATTTCTTTGCAATTCAATTATTATAATGTGATTATTGTATGTGTCTTAGTCATGGTTTATATGAAGGCTGGTGTTCAATTGTTTAAATTTTGTAGGTTTTTCTGGTGAAATACAAAAAAAAAAAAATCTTATAATTCCCTGTCAGTGTCTGATCATAAATAATAAATCAACCGTTTACTGCATGATCTTATTTCATAAAAGCTAAGGTAGTTATTTTATTTATTTTTATTTGACCTTTATTTATCCAGGTTAGTCCCATTGCGATTAAGAACCTCTTTTCCAAGGGAGACGGTCAGCAGCAAGAACACAAAGTTGCAGACACAAATAGAGATATAAAATACAATTCACAAAAACTAAAAGCACTAAAATTTGCATTAAAAGAGAACCATCTAAAGACAAATGGGGGGAACAAAAAGGAGCTTTTCTGTGAGTCAGCTGTACAACAAGGGAAGCTAAAAACATTGGCATGCCATAGAGTCTGCTTCTAAAGCCTTCATTTGAGATTTCAAATGTTTTAATGATACCAGCTCCTTGATTTTTAGGTCATTTTGGAGCAAATTCCAGGCTGAGGGTGCAGAATATGCAAAAGCTTTTAGGACAGAGAGCACAAAGAGGTCCTGTGAACGCAGTTATGATTATAAATGGATTATTCCAGGGTCTTGCTTTTACTGCTGTACTGTTGATGATGAAGTTGGAGTAGTTTTCCATTGCATGACAGTGTCAAGATAGTGAGTAAAGTAACGTTACATTACTGTTTCCATTATGGTTTCTTACAGTTTCTTTCCCTGCGCCATATGGACACTGAACAAACAATACATCTGTGCAATATTAATACACTGAATGTGAAATACATTTGTCTGTGCAATATATCCTTTGATGCAATATACACCTCAAGTGCAATTACCTCTGTTTACATTATATCTATTTTTATATTTTAAACCTCTAGTGCAACACTTCTGTTTATATTTATTTATTACATCTACCCTACCTATTTTACAAGTGCAATCACCTCTGTTTACATTACATCTAATTTTTATATTTTATACTTCTAGTGTAACACTTCTGTTTATATTTATTTATTACATCTACTCTACCTGTTTTATTTGCTTTATAACTGTGTGTGTGTTTTACCTGTTATATTTATGTTTTATCTACCTCGTTTAGTTCTTGTCAAGTATTTGTTTTAAAGCACTGACCAGAAGTGGCAAACTGTGAATCTCGTTGTATTTAATAAAATTACAATAAAGCTTTCTATTCTATTGTGTTCTGACAATATTAATTAGATAGATGATAATATAAAACAGTTATAATGTTATTTTGTAGCATAACAGCACTGCAGGGCTTCAGACGACTTCATTAGCTCATCTTAAAACCTGATGTGCAATGAAATCAGCTCCATTACTAACTCTTGTAGGAACAAAGCTTGACTCACCTGTAGTTTAGTCAGAGCCAGTGTTTACCTGAGTGTCAATAAGACGTACCGTTACTATGGTTTACTGAAGCTACCGTCAGCTAGCAGCTAGCCTCAGTGTGTTGTGCAGCTGTTAACCTGAACATCTCCACTAGCTGCAACATACAAGTGATGCCAGTTCAAACAATGAATGCACTGACTAGAAATACACATTTAGTTTAGTTACCTGAGAAGCGTTTACCGTCGCAGGAGTCCGTGTTTAGCTCATCTGATCCATCTCATTCAGAGGCAAGAAGCAACAAAACATTTGGTCACACTAAACAAACCCAACCCCCTTGTCTGCGCATGCGCAGTAGATCAGACATAAATTATAGTACACTTGTAAATAAAAAATATCATTACAAATTTCTGAATAATCCAGACAATACATTATTTCCCCCACGCATGCGCTTAACATTGTATAACAGTTCATATTTGTGTCAGTCTTTATGGTCATTTTATAAGCATGGTTATATTTTAAAAGGCTATAGCTGCCTCTCTGTAATGTAATTCCATATAGTCAACACTAGATGGAAGCCTGACTCAAGTACAGTGACAATGTACAGAATGAAAATACAGCTCTGTTTGCATGTAGTGAGCAGATAAAAGGGTGACACACATTTATACATACTGTTTAAATATATATGCAAGGAATATATATATATATATATATATATATATATATATATATGTAATCTCATCAATATACATATTGTATTTTTATATTTATATTGTATTATCTTTTTTATATATATATTTTTTTATATTTATATCTCTTTTTTTATTGTATTATCTTTTCTTTGGCACCTATGGGATTGTCACAATCTAATTTTGCTGTACTACACAATGACAATAAAGGGCTTGAATCTTGAATCTTGAATATAATATATAAATATAAATATGTAATTGCGATTAATCGGGATTAATCGCATGATTGTCCATAGTTCATCACAAATTAATCACACTTTTTTTATCTCTTCAAAATGTACCTTAAAGTGAGATTTGTCAAGTATGTATCAATCGTATCAATAAGGGAGTGGGCAAATATGCTTGCTTTATGCAAATGGATCTATATATTTATTACTGGAAATCAATTAACAACACAAAACGATGACAAATATTGTCCACAAACCCTCGCAGGTTCTGCATTTAGTATGACAAAATATATGCTCAAATCATAACATGGCAAACTCAAGCCCAACAGACAACAACAGCTGACTAGCATGACTATGACTTGCCCAAAACTGCATAGAATTATAAAGTGGGTATGTCTGTCAAAGAGGGAACCCTTTGAAAATGGCCATGATAGTTTTTCTTCACTAAAATTTAGCGTAAATTTGAAGCACTATTTAACCTCCTTCCTGACAAGCTAGTATGACATGGTTGGTACCTACTGTATATACTATATATATATATATATATACATATATATATATATATATAATTAGGTGACCTGTGCAACACTTACCAAAAAAATTTGAACTACAAAAACGGACAAAAAATGGAGTCAGGAAAATTGTCTGCTATTTTTTTTCTTTTTTTTGGCATAGGCCAACAGAATACATAGTTATATTCAATTAAATTAAATGTATTTTTATATAGCATCAAATCACCATCATATATCAAAAAAAGATTACCGAAGCTGTACGCATACATACATACATATAATATGTCTATTGTGTATTATGTTGGCCTACATATAGCATATAACGCCATGGATCGTTAGTAATGAGATTATATGTATGTAATAAGATTAATTTAGATTATGAGCTGTAGTTCTTAATGTCATGCCACTGATTAATGATTTCTTTCAGCTGGCACTGAGAATACCTTCAGCTAAATTTAGGTTACTGATTGAAAAAGAAAACAGCTTCGTGCCAGTCTTGACATTTACCGAGAGTTTGCGCAGCAATACATCACGTGCAGTGAGTGAGCGCAACTTGCCATTCTCACAAAAGGTCTCCAAGTTGGCCTTTGAACAACGGAGGTCCAGTTGTAACAATGCCTTATAAGGTCATCTTCAAAACTTCAAGGCCATACTTTGTTTTCTGTCAGTTCTGTGATGCCTAAAATATCACACTAGTAGTAATAGGAGGGTTCCTTTGCACGTGCATGTGAAATGCGCGTGCACGTGCGTGTGTGCGTACATGTGTGTACATGTGTGTGCGCGTGCGTGTGTGTGTGTGGGTGGATACAGGTGAACCCTAGGTGACCCAGGGGACCTTTTTGTGACCCTGGTGTCCTTTTTGTAACCCTAGGGCTGATGTTAATTATTGGTAGTTGTCCAAAGGTGTCTGCTGTAGGTGTTATCAGTTGCTCTGCCAACAAAAAAAAAAGAAGACCCCATCCTGTGGATCCTGCTTCAGTGAACAAAACACCGTTGTATCCCAATATGTGTGTTTATTACAGTACCATTAAAAGTTCAAACAAACCCCTGGTCCCTGTGACCAAATGTTTTTGCCTTTTTGGTGTGCCACAGAAGACCCATACTGTTGATCCTGATTCAGATAAAAAAAAAAAAGTCAGTTGTATCCAAGATGTTATCAGTTGCTCTGTAAACAAAAGAAGACCCCCTCCTGTGGATCCTGCTTCAGTGAACAAAACACAGTTGTATCCCTATATGTGAACTCCGATGCATCCCAATATGTGTCTTTATTACAGTACCCATAAAAGATCAAGCAAACTAGGGTTTGCTGTGGTCAAAATGTTTATGGCTTTTGATGATGTGGTGGTTGGTACTGTTTGCAGGCTATAGCAGCATGGATCCTGTAACCATATGTTTGTTTGTGAGAGGGTGTATGGATTAGCGTTGTTCGTAGTCGATATTAACATGTATCCAGGACAAATGGTGTGAGAAGGGAAGTATGTCATCTCCTTCATGTCATCTCCTAAAATTCTTTATGAGATGTATCTGTGAGAGGGGGTGGGGTATGGGGATGTATTGTTTGTAATAGATATCAGCATGTATCCAGGGACAAAGGGGGTGGATGTGAGCGGGATGGGGGTCAGCTCTTGTATGCCATCTCCTAAAATTCTTTAGGAGATGTATCTGTGCTGTAATGATTTGTTAACATTTTAAATTGGTAGATGTGTGTTAGTACACCACTAATTTTGCTTGTAGTCATCTCCCAAAAAAAAAAAAAAGCGGTGCAATGTCGGTAGAGTTACAATATAGTGGGTTTTTAAAAAAAAAAAAAAAAAAATGTATGTAGTGTGAATGGGGCAACCTCAAGGCCTGTCAACCATGCGTATTCATGAGATGTCACTAGCTCCATCTTTTACCTACACTTTGTGTATATAGTCAGCATTCAGCTGAGGCCGTGTTTACCAAACTTCACAACTTTTGAAGAGGACGCTTTTCCTAACGCCACTCTTGCATTTTGCACATTAGGTACAGTGTTCTTTTCTTTGGATGCTTCATTTTTGGCGTCTGTGAACATAGAGCTGATGTGACTTGCCAAAAAGCCCCAGTTTTGTCTCATCTGTCCAAAAGACATTCTCCAAGAAGCTTTGTGGCTTGTCAATATGCATTTTGGCATATTCCAGTCTCACTTTTTTATGATTTGGTGTCCTCCGGGGTTGTCTGCCATTAAGTCCACTTTGGCTCAAACAGGAGAAAATGGCTCATGGACTACTACTAAAACACTATGAATACTATAGAACTAACTAGCATTGTTAGAAAAATAATTATTAATGGGACAAATTTCTTGGGTATTTTAGCGTGCGATCAACTACCTAAACACATCAGGCTGCTTGGAGATGGTCTTATAGCTTTTACCTTTAACATGCTTGTCTATAATTTTCTTTCTAATCTCCTGAGACAACTCTCTCCTTAGCTTTCTGTGGTCCATGTTCAGTGTGGTACACACCATGATACCAATGTTTAATGTGTCCCTATGGTCAAATTATTTTAAATCTTTTCTAGGGGTACCATCATTTTTGTCCAGGCCAGCTTCATTAGTTTGTTTTTTTAAATGATTCTGAACCAAAATTCAAAAACATTAGCTGATTTTCATTAGTTCATTTTCAATACATTTTTATTATTACTTTTTGTCAGTCTCAAGTTATTTCAGTGACCATTGTTTTTTTATTCTTTCTTTAACGGAAGGGTACCAACAATTTTGACTATGTGTGTAGATACACACACACACACACACACACACACACACATACAGTATATACATATGTCTATATCACACCCGCTTACATATAGATATCCACTTAGACACATTCGCTTACACAGTTATCTATTCTATTTTACAGACAAAAAAAAAAAGGACATATTTACATCCCTTTAGTTGACCTTTTTGTCGACATTACTTATTAATTAATTTTGTTTAACTCCAATCCTCACCCTGACTCAAAGTAGCCCACCCATGATCAAAAATGATATTCTGTTCTTTTATTTCTATTAACATCCCTCTCAAGAACCCACTGATGTTTCAAAAACATTTTTGAAATGTTCAGTGTTTAACTGTTGTCTTTTTATAGCTTTAAATATAAATGCTTTCCCCATCATAATGATGATGTTGTTCAGGTCTTTTCCTTTTTTTCATCACCCCTTAAATCACCAAACATTATAGATAAAGGACAACTATAGAAATTTGATTTGTAGACTGAGATCCACTTTTTTTCAACGTTAATCCAAAATAATGCAACTTCCTTACAATACCAAAAAATAAATGAATGTCTGACTCCTCTTCCTCCTCACACAATCTACACATGTCACATTGTTGGATGCCCCATTTTTTTTTTTTTTAGCATTCTCTTAGTAGGCAAGAATTTGTAGATTAGTTTTAGTTGTAAAATTCTAATGGAGACATCAAAAGAAGTTGTGTAAATACATGCATATACTTTCCTCCATGGGATACATTTGTCTAACAAATACCCCCATTTTTGACTGGATAGCTACTGGTGTAGCAGAAATGTGTTTAAGTTGCATGTATAACTGATATATTTTCTTGTTTATTTTTGTCTTATTCATCCATGTTGTGTCCTTAATGTAGGGGTAACATGCCATTTGTTTTGTACATAATAATAGTTTCCTTTTCCAGATCTGAGGTATAGCTGCACAGAGTTGATTAAATGTAAAAAGGTCACAAACATTACCGTATACTATTTTAAATTCATCATAAGTCTTGATTTCGCCCCCACTATTCAAGAGGTCATTTATAAATAATATTCCTTTTTTCAAACATTGATTCAATAAAGATACGGTGATCATTAATCAAAATATTTCTATTATACCACAACACTTGGCTCTGGATTTCATAACTTCACTCTGGTTGATGATATTGGTATTGAAACCAACTGACTATGGCCTCTTCCAAAAAGCCGGATAAGTATGGAAATGACTTTCTCTTTAATATAGTGAACTGAAAAGCAGTTAACTGGAGGTAAGGATAGAGTTCTTTGTGGAACAGAGGATGAGCAGACCTCAATCATTTTGCTGAAAACCACTGCGGATTTAAGATACATTTTGGTATAAGGGATGCTTTTAGTGCAAAGTTGAGTGCCTTAAGGTTTAACAATTTAAGTCCACAGTGTTTGTAATCATTATACAGATAAGCTCTTTTTAATTTTGTCAGGCTTCCAACCCCATATGAAATTGAACACATTTTGCTCATATTTTTTAAACAGCTCCTCTCCTGGGGTAGGTAATGACATGAGGATATAGATAAACTGAGGAATCACTAAGGAATTTATCACTGTTATTTTTTTCCATATAAAGTTAAGTTAGTCATTCCCCAAACTCTTTAATTTTCTGTCTACTGTATGTAGCTTTCTATCAAAGTTTTCCTTCGTGATAAGGTCCATGTCTTTAGGGATATGTATACCAATGACATCTATTGGGCCATCTGACCATTTTAGTGGGCAGATTACTATAGATATTAAAATTTGTACCTTTCAGAGATCCAATTCGCAGCACAGTACATTTATCATAGTTAGGTTTTAGTCCGGAAATTACTGAGAAGTTATTCAACTCTTTAACCAATGCAGTAAAGGATGCAACATTTGGTTGATTTTGAAAGTTTACATCGTCCGCATACATTGATATTTTTGATTCCAAACTATTTATTCTCAAACCTTGTATGTTGTTATTCATTCTTACTTTTTTGTGCTAAGATTTCTATAGCTATAATAAATAGATACGCAGACAGTGGACATCCTTCTTTCAATCTTCTATATTGCTTAATTGTTTCAGAAAAAAAACATTGTTTATTATTTTACACTTTGGATTACTATACATTACTTTTTATCCAACTAATTAAAGAGTCTCCAAAGTTAAAATATTCTAAACATTTATAAATAAAATCCATACGTACTTTATCGAAAGCTTTCTCAAAGGCAGCAAAAAAAAAAAAAAAAAAAAAAAAAATGAAAGCAGGGGTTTTTGTTGAGTCATAATATTCAATTATTTCAATTATTTGTCTAATACTGTCACTGATAGATCGACACTGTAAGAAGCCACAATGATCTGGATGAATAATATTGGGCAGTACTAGTTTTAATCTGTTTGCAAGACATTTGGCTAATATTTTAGCATCGTTACATTGTAGTGTGATTGGCCTCCAATTCTTTAGAGTAGTGGGATCTTTATACCTTCCACCTGAATCTTGTTTCAATAATAGTGAGATTAAACCTTCCTGTTGAGTTTCTGTAAGTTGTTTTTTTTTTGCTATATAACCAGTTGAAGGTGTTCAGCAAAGGTGTTTTAACAGACTCATAGAAGGTTTGATAAAAGTTTACAGGTATGCCATCGGCTCCTGGACTTTTTACCTTTTTCAAAGGAGTTAATAGCTGGATGTAATTCCATCCAGCGTAATAAGTCCCTCACAAGATTTGTTTCTTTCTCTGTTAACTTTACGGTATTATCGTCTTGAGAATTGGGGCTAGTATTTTGAGGCAATAAATCCTCTGGTAGGCTCTGTAAGGAGTACAATTTTGAAAAGTAATTATGTTGTACCAGCAAAATTTCCCTTGGTTTTTTCAATGATTTTATTTCCTACTACAAGCTTCAAAACATTTTTCTTTACAGTGTTTTTTATACTGCAGATTTAAAAAATATTTGGTTGATCTCTCCCGATTTTTCCAGCCATTCTATTCTATTTCTCAAATATGATACGTTGGCTTTCTCTGCACATAGTCTTTCTAACTCTCTTTCCTTGTGCTCAAGATTGTCCAGTAGAGCTTGTGACACATTTGTATTATTGTCTACCCGTTCTGTTAAATCTTCTATCTCAGCTATCAATATTTTTTCTGTCTCCAAACGATTTTTAATTTTCCTTGAGCTGTATTGAATGCAGTGTCCCCTTAAGGTGTATTTTAAAAGCATCCCATATAATCAAAGGATCCGCTGTATCATTATTCACTACAAAGAAATCTTTTATGAATTTGTTTGTTGTATATATAAACTCTTTATCCTTCAATTAGCTTCTGATTTAATTTCCAGTATCCTGGACCCCTATGAAAAGTTGTGGTACAAATGCTCAAGGTTATAAGATGATGATCTGACCTAAATCTCTCTTTAATCTCGATTTTATTCATTTTTGGAGTCAAAGAAAATGATGTTAAGAAATAATCTATTCTGCTAGCCTGATTTCCTCGTCTCCATGTATATCTTGTTTGCTTTGGATTTCGCAATCGCCATATGTCAATTAAATCTAGTGAGGTCATGAGGCCAGAAATAGCATTATATGCTCTAGAATGATAATTCTTAGTTTGTATGCCTTTTCGATCCAGATCTACATCCAACACAGTGTTGTAGTCTCCTGTCATTATCAAATTTTTATCATGTAGTTTTTTTTTTTCTTGCAACATGTTGAATATATCTTGAAAGAAGAGTGGATCATCAGAATTAGGTGCATACAGATTTACTAATACAAATTCTAGGCTATTCACCAATATATCTTGTATAATATATCTACCTGCTTGATGTATTATTGTATCATTGACCACAATATCTACTTCCTTTTTATACATTATCATTACAACTTTAGAATTTGAGCATCCGTGTGAAAAGTATATGTTATCCCCTCCACTCTGTTTTCCATTTAATCTCATACAGTCGGGTAGAGTAAACAAAATATATCATAGTTTTTATCCGTAAGCCAACTATTAAAGTGTCCCCTTTTCTTCCTATCAGCTAAACCGTTACAGTTGAAGCTTGATATTACTAACTTAGACATATTTGATCTTCAGTGGATTCTATACTTTCATGATTCTTGAAAAAAAAAAAAGGAAGGAAATAATAATAGTGACACCAAAACAACGGGAAGGGGCTGAAAAAAAGAAAACATACAAAAGGCAAAAAACAATTAAGGTAATATAATAAAGTAAATTTAAAAAATAAAATACAAAAACAGAAGCATATAACACAGGATCATATTTGGATCCCTCGAGTAAACTGACGTAAGATTGGGATGCTCAGCCTGAGCTCGCCTTGCTTAATTATAAAAGGGGCACCGTAAGTCTGATTGTCTTACAGTAATTGAAGGTGGTTCAAATAATGCAATTTGCTTTGCGACACTAAGCTATTCCCCTCTCCCCTCTTCTCATTGCCCATTCCTGGACACACCATACCAACCCAACTTCCCACCTTCACGTATTTCCTGTTTCTTCCATCCTCTGATGATATATTTTCTATTGTCATATTTCTCTCCCTTTTTAAATAGCGTCTAAGAGAAACATTTTACTATAACAAAACATCCAATCCCAATTTATGAGCGCAAAACTAAGAACAAAAGATCATCATTTTTTTATTTTCTGCATTGATGATCTTTTGTTCTCATAAATTGGGATTGGATGTTTTGTTATAGTAAAATGTTTCTCTTAGACGCTATTTAAAAAGGGAGAGAAATATGACAATAGAAAATATATCATCAGAGGATGGAAGAAACAGGAAATACGTGAAGGTGGGAAGTTGGGTTGGTATGGTGTGTCCAGGAATGGGCAATGAGAAGAGGGGAGAGGGGAATAGCTTAGTGTCGCAAAGCAAATTGCATTATTTGAACCACCTTCAATTACTGTAAGACAATCAGACTTACGGTGCCCCTTTTATAATTAAGCAAGGCGAGCTCAGGCTGAGCATCCCAATCTTACGTCAGTTTACTCGAGGGATCCAAATATGATCCTGTGTTATATGCTTCTGTTTTTGTATTTTATTTTTTAAATTTACTTTATTATATTACCTTAATTGTTTTTTGCCTTTTGTATGTTTTCTTTTTTTCAGCCCCTTCCCGTTGTTTTGGTGTCACTATTATTATTTCCTTCCTTTTTTTTTTTTCAAGAATCATGAAAGTATAGAATCCACTGAAGATCAAATATGTCTAAGTTAGTAATATCAAGCTTCAACTGTAACGGTTTAGCTGATAGGAAGAAAAGGGGACACTTTAATAGTTGGCTTACGGATAAAAACTATGATATATTTTGTTTACTCTACCCGACTGTATGAGATTAAATGGAAAACAGAGTGGAGGGGATAACATATACTTTTCACACGGATGCTCAAATTCTAAAGTTGTAATGATAATGTATAAAAAGGAAGTAGATATTGTGGTCAATGATACAATAATACATCAAGCAGGTAGATATATTATACAAGATATATTGGTGAATAGCCTAGAATTTGTATTAGTAAATCTGTATGCACCTAATTCTGATGATCCACTCTTCTTTCAAGATATATTCAACATGTTGCAAGAAAAAAAAAAACTACATGATAAAAATTTGATAATGACAGGAGACTACAACACTGTGTTGGATGTAGATCTGGATCGAAAAGGCATACAAACTAAGAATTATCATTCTAGAGCATATAATGCTATTTCTGGCCTCATGACCTCACTAGATTTAATTGACATATGGCGATTGCAAAATCCAAAGCAAACAAGATATACATGGGGACGAGGAAATCAGGCTAGCAGAATAGATTATTTCTTAACATCATTTTCTTTGACTCCAAAAATGAATAAAATCGAGATTAAAGAGAGATTTAGGTCAGATCATCATCTTATAACCTTGAGCATTTGTACCACAACTTTTCATAGGGGTCCAGGATACTGGAAATTAAATCAGAAGCTAATTGAAGGATAAAGAGTTTATATATACAACAAACAAATTCATAAAAGATTTCTTTGTAGTGAATAATGATACAGCGGATCCTTTGATTATATGGGATGCTTTTAAAATACACCTTAAGGGGACACTGCATTCAATACAGCTCAAGGAAAATTAAAAATCGTTTGGAGACAGAAAAAATATTGATAGCTGAGATAGAAGATTTAACAGAACGGGTAGACAATAATACAAATGTGTCACAAGCTCTACTGGACAATCTTGAGCACAAGGAAAGAGAGTTAGAAAGACTATGTGCAGAGAAAGCCAACGTATCATATTTGAGAAATAGAATAGAATGGCTGGAAAAATCGGGAGAGATCAACCAAATATTTTTTAAATCTGCAGTATAAAAAACACTGTAAAGAAAAATGTTTTGAAGCTTGTAGTAGGAAATAAAATCATTGAAAAAACCAAGGGAAATTTTGCTGGTACAACATAATTACTTTTCAAAATTGTACTCCTTACAGAGCCTACCAGAGGATTTATTGCCTCAAAATACTAGCCCCAATTCTCAAGACGATAATACCGTAAAGTTAACAGAGAAAGAAACAAATCTTGTGAGGGACTTATTACGCTGGATGGAATTACATCCCGCTATTAACTCCTTTGAAAAAGGTAAAAAGTCCAGGAGCCGATGGCATACCTGTAAACTTTTATCAAACCTTCTATGAGTCTGTTAAAACACCTTTGCTGAACACCTTCAACTGGTTATATAGCAAAAAAAAAACAACTTACAGAAACTCAACAGGAAGGTTTAATCTCACTATTATTGAAACAAGATTCAGGTGGAAGGTATAAAGATCCCACTACTCTAAAGAATTGGAGGCCAATCACACTACAATGTAACGATGCTAAAATATTAGCCAAATGTCTTGCAAACAGATTAAAACTAGTACTGCCCAATATTATTCATCCAGATCATTGTGGCTTCTTACAGTGTCGATCTATCAGTGACAGTATTAGACAAATAATTGAAATAATTGAATATTATGACTCAACAAAAACCCCTGCTTTCATTTTTTTTTTTTTTTTTTTTTTTTTTGCTGCCTTTGAGAAAGCTTTCGATAAAGTACGTATGGATTTTATTTATAAATGTTTAGAATATTTTAACTTTGGAGACTCTTTAATTAGTTGGATAAAAAGTAATGTATAGTAATCCAAAGTGTAAAATAATAAACAATGTTTTTTTTCTGAAACAATTAAGCAATATAGAAGATTGAAAGAAGGATGTCCACTGTCTGCGTATCTATTTATTATAGCTATAGAAATCTTAGCACAAAAAAGTAAGAATGAATAACAACATACAAGGTTTGAGAATAAATAGTTTGGAATCAAAAATATCAATGTATGCGGACGATGTAAACTTTCAAAATCAACCAAATGTTGCATCCTTTACTGCATTGGTTAAAGAGTTGAATAACTTCTCAGTAATTTCCGGACTAAAACCTAACTATGATAAATGTACTGTGCTGCGAATTGGATCTCTGAAAGGTACAAATTTTAATATCTATAGTAATCTGCCCACTAAAATGGTCAGATGGCCCAATAGATGTCATTGGTATACATATCCCTAAAGACATGGACCTTATCACGAAGGAAAACTTTGATAGAAAGCTACATACAGTAGACAGAAAATTAAAGAGTTTGGGGAATGACTAACTTAACTTTATATGGAAAAAAATAACAGTGATAAATTCCTTAGTGATTCCTCAGTTTATCTATATCCTCATGTCATTACCTACCCCAGGAGAGGAGCTGTTTAAAAAATATGAGCAAAATGTGTTCAATTTCATATGGGGTTGGAAGCCTGACAAAATTAAAAAGAGCTTATCTGTATAATGATTACAAACACTGTGGACTTAAATTGTTAAACCTTAAGGCACTCAACTTTGCACTAAAAGCATCCCTTATACCAAAATGTATCTTAAATCCGCAGTGGTTTTCAGCAAAATGATTGAGGTCTGCTCATCCTCTGTTCCACAAAGAACTCTATCCTTACCTCCAGTTAACTGCTTTTCAGTTCACTATATTAAAGAGAAAGTCATTTCCATACTTATCCGGCTTTTTGGAAGAGGCCATAGTCAGTTGGTTTCAATACCAATATCATCAACCAGAGTGAAGTTATGAAATCCAGAGCCAAGTGTTGTGGTATAATAGAAATATTTTGATTAATGATCACCGTATCTTTATTGAATCAATGTTTGAAAAAAGGAATATTATTTATAAATGACCTCTTGAATAGTGGGGGCGAAATCAAGACTTATGATGAATTTAAAATAGTATACGGTAATGTTTGTGACCTTTTTACATTTAATCAACTCTGTGCAGCTATACCTCAGATCTGGAAAAGGAAACTATTATTATGTACAAAACAAATGGCATGTTACCCCTACATTAAGGACACAACATGGATGAATAAGACAAAAATAAACAAGAAAATATATCAGTTATACATGCAACTTAAACACATTTCTGCTACACCAGTAGCTATCCAGTCAAAAATGGGGGTATTTGTTAGACAAATGTATCCCATGGAGGAAAGTATATGCATGTATTTACACAACTTCTTTTGATGTCTCCATTAGAATTTTACAACTAAAACTAATCTACAAATTCTTGCCTACTAAGAGAATGCTAAAAAAAAAAAAAATGGGGCATCCAACAATGTGACATGTGTAGATTGTGTGAGGAGGAAGAGGAGTCAGACATTCATTTATTTTTTGGTATTGTAAGGAAGTTGCATTATTTTGGATTAACGTTGAAAAAAAGTGGATCTCAGTCTACAAATCAAATTTCTATAGTTGTCCTTTATCTATAATGTTTGGTGATTTAAGGGGTGATGAAAAAAAGGAAAAGACCTGAACAACATCATCATTATGATGGGGAAAGCATTTATATTTAAAGCTATAAAAAGACAACAGTTAAACACTGAACATTTCAAAAATGTTTTTGAAACATCAGTGGGTTCTTGAGAGGGATGTTAATAGAAATAAAAGAACAGAATATCATTTTTGATCATGGGTGGGCTACTTTGAGTCAGGGTGAGGATTGGAGTTAAACAAAATTAATTAATAAGTAATGTCGACAAAAAGGTCAACTAAAGGGATGTAAATATGTCCTTTTTTTTTTTGTCTGTAAAATAGAATAGATAACTGTGTAAGCGAATGTGTCTAAGTGGATATCTATATGTAAGCGGGTGTGATATAGACATATGTATATACTGTATGTGTGTGTGTGTGTGTGTGTGTGTGTGTGTATCTACACACATAGTCAAAATTGTTGGTACCCTTCCGTTAAAGAAAGAATAAAAAAACAATGGTCACTGAAATAACTTGAGACTGACAAAAAGTAATAATAAAAATGTATTGAAAATGAACTAATGAAAATCAGCTAATGTTTTTGAATTTTGGTTCAGAATCATTTAAAAAAACAAACTAATGAAGCTGGCCTGGACAAAAATGATGGTACCCCTAGAAAAGATTTAAAATAATTTGACCATAGGGACACATTAAACATTGGTATCATGGTGTGTACCACACTGAACATGGACCACAGAAAGCTAAGGAGAGAGTTGTCTCAGGAGATTAGAAAGAAAATTATAGACAAGCATGTTAAAGGTAAAAGCTATAAGACCATCTCCAAGCAGCCTGATGTGTTTAGGTAGTTGATCGCACGCTAAAATACCCAAGAAATTTGTCCCATTAATAATTATTTTTCTAACAATGCTAGTTAGTTCTATAGTATTCATAGTGTTTTAGTAGTAGTCCATGAGCCATTTTCTCCTGTTTGAGCCAAAGTGGACTTAATGGCAGACAACCCCGGAGGACACCAAATCATAAAAAAGTGAGACTGGAATATGCCAAAATGCATATTGACAAGCCACAAAGCTTCTTGGAGAATGTCTTTTGGACAGATGAGACAAAACTGGGGCTTTTTGGCAAGTCACATCAGCTCTATGTTCACAGACGCCAAAAATGAAGCATCCAAAGAAAAGAACACTGTACCTAATGTGCAAAATGCAAGAGTGGCGTTAGGAAAAGCGTCCTCTTCAAAAGTTGTGAAGTTTGGTAAACACGGCCTCAGCTGAATGCTGACTATATACACAAAGTGTAGGTAAAAGATGGAGCTAGTGACATCTCATGAATACGCATGGTTGACAGGCCTTGAGGTTGCCCCATTCACACTACATACATTTTTTTTTTTTTTTTTTTAAAAACCCACTATATTGTAACTCTACCGACATTGCACCGCTTTTTTTTTTTTTGGGAGATGACTACAAGCAAAATTAGTGGTGTACTAACACACATCTACCAATTTAAAATGTTAACAAATCATTACAGCACAGATACATCTCCTAAAGAATTTTAGGAGATGGCATACAAGAGCTGACCCCCATCCCGCTCACATCCACCCCCTTTGTCCCTGGATACATGCTGATATCTATTACAAACAATACATCCCCATACCCCACCCCCTCTCACAGATA
Source organism: Sebastes fasciatus (assembly GCF_043250625.1). NCBI lineage: Eukaryota > Metazoa > Chordata > Actinopteri > Perciformes > Sebastidae > Sebastes > Sebastes fasciatus. The sequence continues at coordinate 12,377,312 of NC_133813.1, forward strand.
CATCTCATAAAGAATTTTAGGAGATGACATGAAGGAGATGACATACTTCCCTTCTCACACCATTTGTCCTGGATACATGTTAATATCGACTACGAACAACGCTAATCCATACACCCTCTCACAAACAAACATATGGTTACAGGATCCATGCTGCTATAGCCTGCAAACAGTACCAACCACCACATCATCAAAAGCCATAAACATTTTGACCACAGCAAACCCTAGTTTGCTTGATCTTTTATGGGTACTGTAATAAAGACACATATTGGGATGCATCGGAGTTCACATATAGGGATACAACTGTGTTTTGTTCACTGAAGCAGGATCCACAGGAGGGGTCTTCTTTTGTTTACAGAGCAACTGATAACATCTTGGATACAACTGACTTTTTTTTTTTTATCTGAATCAGGATCAACAGTATGGGTCTTCTGTGGCACACCAAAAAGGCAAAAACATTTGGTCACAGGGACCAGGGGTTTGTTTGAACTTTTAATGGTACTGTAATAAACACACATATTGGGATACAACGGTGTTTTGTTCACTGAAGCAGGATCCACAGGATGGGGTCTTCTTTTTTTTTTGTTGGCAGAGCAACTGATAACACCTACAGCAGACACCTTTGGACAACTACCAATAATTAACATCAGCCCTAGGGTTACAAAAAGGACACCAGGGTCACAAAAAGGTCCCCTGGGTCACCTAGGGTTCACCTGTATCCACCCACACACACACACGCACGCGCACACACATGTACACACATGTACGCACACACGCACGTGCACGCGCATTTCACATGCACGCGCAAAGGAACCCTCCTATTACTACTCACACTCCATAGAGATGTGATGATGTAGCGCATCGCTAATGCCAGGCAGCCCAATGTCAGGCAGCCCAATCTGAACCTAAGTCGGTGCCAAACCTCACACAGCTGTTGTGGTCACAATCGCCCCGAGCAGTGCTGTTGTGCCAGTGCTCCTGTCAATGGATGAAGCAGATATTTTGAACTGTCATAACAGGAAAAGCGCAGGTGTAATTAATAACATTAATGTTACAATTTAGGTACCAATGAGCCATAAAAATGAGCCAGCATGCATAATATCAAGGGACACACCTAAAGGATTGTAGCCACATATTTTTATTTAATTTATTTAAAGTGGTTTTGCATGCAATACAAGCTGAAGATTTAGAACAGTAGCTGTTGTTGTATTTCTCTTTTGCCATCAGCACTCTGTTCACAGAGTCATGTTGAGCTGCAGCAAAAGCCAAAACAATTGTGGGCACTGTCATTTTTATCAAACGTTACTTGAACATGGGTTAATCGTGCATTTCTTGGAGACTATTTTTAGAAGTGGATGAATACACATTCAGTGCTCCAATGAGTACTTACAGCAGCAAAATGGTGTTTGTTTGACTGATTTAAAAAAAAAATACAGTGCCCACATTCATGGTGATGCTGGAACATGTCAGCCAGTGCACCACTGTGGCTCACTGATGTTTTTATGGTCTATGGCACAGAGGCATACGCTACATCACAATTTGGACATGGACAGTAGTTGTTAGTGGGCCAGCATGCATAATACCAAGGACAGCATGCATAATACCAAGGACAGCATGCATAATACCAAGGACAGCATGCATAATACCAAGGACATATCTAATGGAGTGAAACCACACATTTTTTTTTATTCATTCAAAGCTGTTATGTATGCAAAACAGTAGCTGTTGTTGCATTTCTTTTTTGCCATCAGCATTTTTCTTTACACCTTCTTTTGGGATACAGTTCAGTACCTTTTCTTACAGTGTTTTTCGGTTGTGCCGAGTCATGTTGAGCTGCAGCAAAAGCCAAAAACAGTGCCTTTTCATCTTTGTTTTGTCCCCTCACCGCCATTCCCTAACTTCTCTTTCTCTCAAACTTCGACACAGATTTAATAGAACTAATGATGTTCACCCCCCCAAAGCAGCACTCCAACCTCCTCCAGACACAGGGGGCTTTTGGCACATAATGAGGAGCTAAATAAATAAAAAAAAGTGTCCAGCAGAGACGTGTGAACCGAAGGGAGGTTAGATTCCACTGGACCATTTAAAAACAGAAGAAGTCTACATTTCACAAGGCCCTGTTATCTGCAATGTCACAGCAGACACAGCCCCAAATTATGGGCACGGTCACAGTCGAATGTAGTACACAGATGTCAGTCCACACAGGGTGTTCAATTACAGAGATTTAATTTGTCCCTTCACAGCCTTTATGCCTTGTAATAACCAGCTTATATTGTTGGTTTCTTCTGATTACTTATTATCTGGGAGAATATATTGAAGCGTGAAAACAAGAAGACTGTTATTGGGTGATAAAAATAATTTATATGTTGCATGTTTTTTGTGCACATAGAGTAGAGGAGATACACGAACACTTTCACACATTCACGAGAGCCCTTCATTATTTCCTCAAATGAGTTTTAAAGATCCAAGAGCCAGGCTTGTTAAGACGACCGGCCTGAAACCAGACAACTGTGGCTGTACTGTAATTGGCTCACGACAGCCGAGGAGACTGAGTGGGCTCCGAGGGAGAAGTTGGCCTGGCTGCTGGAGGTGGGCTGTGATGTTTTCGCTTGCATGCGGAGGTGGAGCTAAAACTAGATTGGAGAGATGGAATGGCGTGTTGTTAGTTTTGATGTGTTGAAAATCAGTTGGCAATGGTAGAACAAAGGGCTGAGGTGGGAGTCGGTTAACCCTGATCCTTAATCGTCTCTTGACTTCAAAAGCCGTCTTTTGTTTTGTGTTCGATCCAATGTGTGTGGAGCTCTTTTTTTCTCTCTTCCTATCTGTCTGTTAGTCCATAAAACATATATTATATTTAGGGCTGTCAAAGTTAACGCGATAATAACGTGTTAACGCAAGTTTGTTTTAACGACACTAATTTCTTTAACGCATTAACTTGACTTTTAGGTTGAAGCGGGCTCAGTTTTAAAGCGAAGGGGTCCCTTGACATCTGACCTCAAGATATGTGAATGAAAATGGGTTCTATGGGTACCTACGAATCACATGCCCACTTTATGATGATCACATGCAGTTCGGGGCAAGTCATAGTCAAGTCAGCACACTGACAGCTGTTGTTGCCTGTTGGACTTGAGTTTGCCATGTTATGATTTGAGCATTTGAGCATTTTTTATGCTTAATGCAATACCTGTGATAGTTTCTGGACAATATTTGTCATTGTTTTGCAATGTTAACTGATTTCCAATACTGAATATATACATACATTTGCATAAAACAACCATATTTGCCCAGTCCCATGTTGATAAGAGTATTAAATACTTTATAAATCTCCCTTTAAGGTAAATTTTGACCAGATAAAAAATGTGTGATTAATCACAATTAACTATGGACAATCATGTGATTCATTGCGATTCAATTATTTAATTGATTAACAGCCCTATATTTTATTATTATTAGATATTTTAGGGAGAATTTCAGTCTTTATAACAACAGCTTTCACTCTAAAGCTAAAAAGCCTAAAGCTGAAGCCCAAACTGGGAGAGCTCTCACAGCCTCATTAGAAACCCTGTATTGGCCGACAGACAATGATGAACTCCGTGATGTGAATGATGTGCTGACATTTTGCTGTGGCTCCATTCTGGCACCGCTTCCCCCCAGAGCCGTGACCACACTGCCACTGTTGTTTACCATTACTCATCCCTGCGGAGTGAAGTCATCACGAAGCGGCAGCCGGCCGCGCCACAGCACCGCGGCACTTCAGCCAGCATCTGGCCCTGATAGACTCTCTGTAGGACAAGCCAGATAACCTTTATTCTGAGTTCCTCTGGATTACACATGGGGGGTGGGTATGACTCAGAAACTCACACTTGTTGCCTTGGCACTCTCACATCTGTGCAAGAAACACACTTGTATCCGCGCAATTGTTCCTTTGTGAAACACTGAATAAAAAGTTGTTTTATTGAAGCGCTGAAATAATTGAATAAAATCATCCTCCTGTCTCATCTTAAAGGGAAAAAAATGGTGTTATTATGTATTTTTGTAGTGTCCAAAAAAAAACAAAAAAAACATAAAAACCAAAATCCAACCAACAATGTCAGTCCATCTCTTCACGTTTTCCGACTTACCTAGCCTGTCTGTGGCCCGCAGGCTCATTGGTTCCTACTGAAATAAACCTTTAAAAAAAAGGAGATAAATATATGGTTTCATTCTTTAAAAAATGACTCATTAATTGTAGGCATGTAGTTTTTATCAAACGTTACTCAAACATGAGTTAATCGTGCATTTCTTAGGGACTATTTTTAGAGGTGGATTAATACATGTTCAGTGCTCTAATGAGTATTTACAGCAGCAAAGCGGTGTTTGTTTGACTGATTTAAAAACAACAGTGCCCACGTTCATGGTGATGCTGGAACATGTCAGCCAGTGCAACACTGTGGCTCATTTGTGTGTTTATGGTCTATTGACAGAGGAATAAGCTACGTCAAAATTTAGACGTGGACAATAGTTGTTAATGGGATTAATTCATTGTTGGTTTTGGTCTTTAAATGTGAGGTGTTGACTATAAGAAAAATACAAAATATTGCCAGCCTCATCCTTTTAGGTAAAATCCTGAAGACATGGTATATACTGTACACCAAGAATTTCAAAACTTGTAAGTTTATTTTGTCCGTGAGTTTCACACTGCTTGCTTGAAAGATTGATTAGTCGATTGGCCCGACATCTTTTCAAGAATTGCTATGGTCTACTAGCAGTTTAAATTAACCGGAACAACTTTGTTGAATAGATGGTTCCACTGACACCTCCATTAAACTGAGTCATACGCACCACTGCAGCTGAATTGCACGTCTGTGTAGAACTGTTGTACAGAATATAAGAACTGTCGGCTCTATTGATGGAATCAATACCCTCAGTAAATACAGGTTTAAGCTAGAGTGTGGGGGTCCAAGGTTAAGTTTCATTCTTTTATAAAAGAAAGATTCATCTTTAAGCCTTGACACAACATAAAAGAAACAACTGGGTTTACAAGTGCACTGTAAAACAGAAAAAAAAATACTGAAAAATGACACTTGCTTCTAGAAAATCTTGATACAAGTTTATTTTCAATTGTTAACATTTTAACAGATGTATTCATTTGTTTTATGTTATAAAAAGAAAACTGATATTGAAAAAAAATGCATTTGTATTATTTTTACTGCTTTATGTTCTGCTGTTTTCATACCAAAAAGACATAATCAAACCTGGCATGTCTGATTTATTTTCAGCCCTCTTCAACTTTTGGTTTCAACCCTTTAAAGTGTTCTTTTCATGGAGACATGAAGACTTGATCATAAGCTGAATATCCCCAATGACATGAAATCTGCATCACAGGGTTTAAAACCATCTTTCTCATTAGCCCAGTAATTTGTGAGGCTATTTGGGTGGGACAACCTTGGACTAATTCAAAGCTCAAGTTTCCCATTTGACTCAGCATTTAATGCTGCAATTAGCCCGGTCAAGAACGCCATTATTGAATCTGTTATGAAACAATTACATAACATCCTCATCTAAATGGTTTCTCTCCCACACGCTCTCTTTATCTCTGTGTCCTTTTTATCTCTATTTCCTGTTTTGTCTCTGTGTGTATTTCTCTCTATTTCTACTGTGTGTGTTTTTATCTCACCAATTCTTACTGTTTGACCTTCAGTTTAACATTTCGGGGGAGGTGCTCCTGCTGGACGTTCTATTCTTTGTTTTACTGACAGATAAGAAAAGTACGATAAGCTTCAGGGCATAAGAGGCTTTATATAGATACACTGTCTGACTTCTACCAATTTTAGAATAAATAGGAAGGCAATCCAGGCATTACAAAATATAAGAACAAGTCACAACAAGGTGGTGGAATCTTTAAAAAAGCCAACATGTTTCAACCACCGTAGGTCTTTGTCACAGCTAATAACAAATAAACAACACAGGTGTGGCCTGATCTACCAACAACCAATTGGAGGCAATCATATGACCCGATAATAACATGACAGGTGAAACAAATTGAAAATGATCAAAACATGAAATAACATGAGATGTGATAACCAGGATTACACACTTCGGACTTTCGCCCAGGAGACCTCTGCTCATACCTTGTGTGAAACCAGATGTCAATGTTGATGTATTCGTCACGTAACTTCCGTACCTAAGTTACGCCACTTCTGGAGTTATTTTAACCTAAACCACGATCTTTTTCTAAACCTAAGTAGTTTTGTTGCCTAGACCTAACCAAGTCAGTCTTTTCCTAAACCTAACTAAGTTGTTTCCTGTGAGACAAAAGTTTATTTTGAAAAGACTGTATGTGTGTAACAAGCGGAAATTGACACGTGCATCACGTGTTGCTGGACATTTGTTGGGAAACACACAACCAATGACGAATAATTTTTTGTAAGATATCATGTGAATCATTATGTGGGGATACGTTGAGTCTATTACTTCCTTCAAATGGGGTTGTATTTACCGTGTTCACAAAAAGAGTCTATATGCACCCTCTTTTTGTGGTGTTCACAACCTCAAAAGTGGAATTTCCCTTGAAATGTAATTGAGAATGCAGTTGTATGGGAACGTAATTTTTTAGGAGACAGGGTTGCTCATTGAGACCAAAGCATCCAGTCGATAGATCCAAAAAGCTTCCCTTTGGTTAAGCTTCTGTATTCTCTGCCCCTGTGTCTAGCCATGGGGTAATGGTGATTCCTATTTCTAATGGCATATTTATGCATGGTGAGACGATCCCTCCCTTTTAGTACAGCCTTTGTAAAAAAAAAAAGCCTCCCAAGACAGACGGCCTATAACAAAAATAGTGTTGCGGTTAATGAAATCGCACAATAGTATCACAGTGAGGGCATTAAAAGTGAATCTGTAAAGCTGAATGGTTTGGTCAACCAATTACCTTTTTTTCCCCGTTTTCCAAGAGCACACGGCCGACACATCTTTGATGTATGGTTGCGTAGAACAACCAGTCATGTCTTTTTCCTACCGCCAATTTGACTCTTCAAAGCTGCACAGCACTGTTCAAACCAAAGTTTCTGTTCTCCTCCCTCTCTAGCAAACTCCTTAGTGGGAAGGTGACCTCTTGGTGGTACGAGATCCTTTTTTTTATTTTAATTGTAGGCAGGTGAAAGGTCCAGTGGCCATGCTGCTCTATGAGTCAGGTTCTGTTGATGTAAGCTTGAGCAGACACTCCTGAGCTCCTATCTGCTCCACATTGCCACTTCTGATTGTCCCTGTGCCAAGACCCTCTTGACATTCATACCGTATGCGTTTGAGATTGAGTGGATAAGGTTTTTAGAGAAAGCCCTTTGCCCCCTGTGGAATGTATAATCCGTGCAATCACACTTGATGAAGCAGTTGTATCACGCCATGTATTCTGCTCCATCCAAATGGCATAGTGAGCAGAAGGCAATCACATCAAGGGAGCTGATAACTGGCTGAATTTTTAACAGGTTTACATTCAATATTGCCACCGTAATTGGCTGAACGCTAATCCCCGCCAGACCAAGAGTTATGGTTGCTAGGCCTGTCAAGCTCTCCAGACTAGCATAGCACATATGCAGTTTACAATTTTAAAGGTGGCAGATTTAAGGTTCAAGGTCCAGCTTTATTATCATTAAACAAGACAGGATTGCACAATGAAATGCAGTCGTAGCCTCCTCCATGTTACAAACAGAAAATATATATAAACAAATTAGGGCTGTCAAAGTTAAAGCAATAATAACGCATTAACGCAATTTTGTTTTAATGGCACTGATTTCTTTAACACATTAATGTAACATGCAATTTTTTGGTTGTTGCAGGCTGAGTTTTAAAGCTAGAGTGGCACTACAGACCAGCTAGATGGCATCATATGGAACTAGAAAAAAACCTAAGGAATCCATTGGTACCAAACATGTCATACTAGCTTGTCACAAAGGGGGCTAAATAACGCTTCAAAGTTATGCTAAATTTTGGCGGGGAAAAACTCTTATGGCCATTTTCAAAGGGGTCCCTTGACCTCTGACCTCAAGATATGTGAATGAAAATGGGTTCTATGGGTACCCACGAGTCTCCCCTTTACAGACATGCCCACTTTATGATAATCACATGCAGTTTGGGCAAGTCATAGTCAAGTCAGCACACTGACACACTGACAGCTGTTGTTGCCTGTTTGTTATGATTTGAGCATATGTTTCTATGCTAAATGCAGTACCTGTGAGGGTTTCTGGACAATACTTGTCATTTTTTTGTATTGTTAATTAATTTCCAGTAATAAAAATATACATACATTTGCATAAAGCAGCATATTTGCCCACTCCCATGTTGATAAGAGTGTTAAATACTTGACAAATCTCCCTTTAGTGTATACTTTGAACGGATAAAAAAATGTGTGATTAATTTGCTATCAATCGCGATTAACTATGGACAATCATGCGATTAATCAGGATACAATATTTTAATTGATTGACAGCCCCAAAACAAATATATTAAAATATTTAAAATCAGAAATGAAGAAATAAAAATATGTATATCAAAGTAGCACTATAGGAAAATATAAAAAAAGGAAAACAAAATGTTTTCAACAAAGACATACGGTTGCGTATGTACATAAGAAGACCAACAATAACAGAATAGTTCAATGCAGTGCAACGTAAAGAACAGTGTGCATGTATAACAACATGTAGAGCTGAGGTTTGTGAGAAGAGTCATTTATTCCCGGTGGTGTGCAGAGGATGTCTCACAGCCTGAGGAAAGAAGCTGCTCTGTAGTCTGGGCAGCCGATACTTCTGAATCGCTTGCCAGACGGCAGCAGGGCGAACAGGCTGTGGATGGGGTGCATTGGCTTCTAGTATCCTTTTAGGCTCATCTAACCGATATCACTGGTGCTCGGTAGATGGGCACCACTGATGCTTTGGGCGGTTTTAAGTCTTCCGGTCCTGCGCCGTGCACGCCCCATGCCAGCTTGTTATGTTTCCAGTCAGGATGTTTTCTATTGTTCCTCTACAAAAGTTAACAAAATCTTGGCACAGGGATTTTGCCTTCTTAAGTTAAGAAGTTAAGCTGTTGCTGAGCTTTTTTTTTTTTTTTTTATACCAGAGTGAATATGTGTGACGGCCGTGACAGGTCCTCTGTGATCCTGATTTCCGGGAAATCTAAAACTCCAAATTCTTTTGTCATATTTGAAAAAAACAACACAGAGGTAAACAAAGGCAGGTTTTTGTCAAGTTATCAGCTGTAGCTAGTTAGAGTAACCTTGTATTATCGCTCTAAATCAGTGAGTTGGTTGAAAACACTGTCTCTAACTGACTTTGTAATGTTTCCAGTTAATTTGTTTTACAACAAGAACCCTGTAAAAAGGTCTGAAATCTGCATATGATGGCTATAAACATGATATAATGCTAAAATGACTGAACTTGACAGTCTGGAGGCAGTGTCAAAAGGAAGGATGAGGAACAAGATCAAATCCATTTTGGTGTGCACCCCATGTAGGCTTAGTCCTTGGCAGCGGCCCGTGTCCACCTCTCTCTATCTGCACTAATAAAAAAGGCAATAAAAGCCCTAAAAAAACCCTTCTCATGCTGTGGCAGATGGCCAGCTCATTCAGCCTCCGGATCATCCCACCAGGTGCAAAACTGATCGCCTCAGGTGCTCCTCTGTTACCTGCTGCTATCAGACTGTACAGCAGCAGCGGAAACCACAGACAATCACAGCTTAAGGGATGGTTTTAGCGAGCAATCAATTGTCTTTATTCTTTTTTTGGCCATTTGTATCCACCCGCCGCGACAGCGTGTGGCTGGTATTGTTTTCAACTTGTGACTCTGTGTGTGTGTGTGTGTGAGTCATAATGGCTAAATGTGGGTCCTTGAGACACCTACTGTAGTGGGAACTAGCACAGAGGAGGTTTTGAGTACTTTGCCAGGTGTTTATATGCCTGGGGACAGATTTGGTCACCGCGATGGCGTCACATCCAAAATGATGGCAGTTTAAAGATGGGTGTGGTTCAAGCAAGGGCGCCGGAAGTAGGGGGGTTAGAAGTGTCAATGGATTAAAATATTTAATCACGATTAATCGCAAATGAATGGCACATTTTTGTATCTGTTCAAAATGTACCGTAAAGGGAGATTTGTCAAGTATTTAATACTCTTATCAACATGGGAGTGTGCAAATATGCTTGTTTTATGCAAATATATGTATATATTTATAACTGGAAATTAATTAACAACACAAAACAATGACAAATATTGTCCAGAAACCCTCACAGGTACTGCATTTAGCATAAGAAATATGCTCAAATCATTACATGGCAAACTGCAGCCCAACAGGAAACAACAGCTGTCAGTGTGTCAGTGTGCTGACTTGACTATGACTTGCCCCAAACTGCATGAGATTATCATAAAGTGAGCATGTCTGTAAAGGTAAGACTCGTGGGTACCCATAGAACCCATTTTCATTCACATATCTTGAGGTCAGAGGTCAAGGGACCTCTTTGAAAATGGCCATGCCAGTTTTTCCTCGCCAAAATTTAGCGCAAGTTTGGAGCGTTATTTAGCCTCCTTCTTGACAAGCTAGTATGACATGGTTGGTACCAATGTATTCCTTAGGTTTTATAGTTTAATAGGATATCAGTATTGTACCAGTTAATGTTTGTTTTTTGTTTTTTGTTGGCATTCATGCTTAAAAAAAATAGGAGAAAAGACACAAACCCAAGATTCTCAAGGAGGAGAGTAAATGCCATGCATTTATTTCAGCACTGTGACATATCCCTCAGACAATCAAGACTCATGTCATAACCATACTTTATTCACTTAGAGGTCCTGGCGTATAGACCCGTCATTACATGGCATAAACACTACATGAAGTTCTACTTGTTACAGCATGTTTCCAGTGATTCTATGGGCAGTTTCATGTGCATTTAAATTGTTGTATAACCTGTAACTTTCTCACCACGTGTTCCACAACAATTGTTTCAAACAGTGCTTCTGCATATTTAACAAAGGACAAATGTTTGCTCCAGATCTCCCGTTGTCTTTCGGTATTGTCATTACAGTGATTATGTCACACAGTAGTCCATCCGCATCTCATTCCCACAGTGCAAATGAGGACACTAGAACAGGAGGGTAGATGTTTTCCGCCTTGTCAAAGTGCAGCTCTGAGCAACAACGGGAACAAAATGTACTATATGGCAGTATATGCACGTCTTTTTTACTGGGTTAGCTTTCGTTAACATCCTTTTTTTCACGGTTAGTATTTCAGAAGAACATAGACTCTCGGATGAGACCGGGGAAAACAGAGGATACATCAGAGGATACAGGAATAAATACAGCTTTTTAATGCATAATAATAATTTATACTGGCATGGATAGCAGTTCTCATATAATATCAAGGCGCGCGGATAGCTTTCCCTGCGAACTGGCCCTGGATAAGCGAAGAATAATGGATAATGGATGGATAGCTTTTCATTCCCATTTGGTATACGTTCTGATAATGGCAACTGCAGGGTTAATCTCCTCCCAGAAGTCTATCCACTTGTCAAACAGTATGAATTTGCATTTGCCTCTGTTGCAGTGTGATTACCAATTTTTGATGGTGAATAACACAATCCCATTACAGTAGCATGGAGCTATTATTAGGGCTTGATGAGGCCCAAAGGAATGAATACTTGTCACATTACGTACCTGCATGGAGAGGTGTGTTATGCAGCTGGACGGCCATAGAGTTTGGCATATAATAAGAGTGCGAGCATCCTAGGAGCTTGTCTGATTGTATGCATGATCGCTACACTCAAAGTTTCAGAATTATCCCTGACTGACTGACTGGGTGGGTGGGTGGTTGTCTTCCTCGTCCTATCTCGCTCACATTTGTCGGAAGCCGTCAAGTTTTGGGAGTGGGGGACCTGTGACAGCTGCTGTCACTTGCGTCGTCGGTGTGTCAGTCAACGCGTGTGTTGTCAAGTGTCGTGGGGTTGAGGTGGCGCAGAGGAGGAGAGACTCCGTCGATGGCTTGATCCGCTGTCTCCGCTCGGTGCTTCATCCAGTTCGCTCAGTTGCCTTCCGCATGTCATCGTGTCGCCGCGTCTATCTTTCCTCCGCTCATCTTGTAGACTATAGGGTACACCCTCTTATCTCTCTCTGCCTCCCTCTCTCTCTCTCTCTCTCTCTCTCTCTCTCTCTCTCTCTCTGCTGGGGATCAGTGGAGGTTCCTGGACTATAGAGGCAGGCGGATGTGCATGGCAGAGCTATTTGGCCGCGCAGCCACAACATAGATGGCACTCTCCTTTAAAAAGTCCGCCCATGTCACCGGCCTGTTGAATGAAGAGAGTATTTATTTTTAATTTGATAGTCAGAAAAACACTGTCTTTTCAATGTATGACTAAAATTAGGGGTATGGATGAGGTTAGGGACATGAATCATTAAACACAAGAAAGACAATACTGTTTGTATATCATTTTTTTCTAAGGCCTTTGCACACTCTGTATTTTTCGTCCGAAATTGTCATATGTCTAAGAATAATTACGACCTCACGTTGTGTCAATCACGTTACACACCGACTCGGAAACTTCGTACATTATTAAAGTTTTCGGGGGAGGTTCCATTTTCTGTATTTTTGGCATCTGTCACAAGGCAAAAGAGGGTTGTTTGACCACTCAGAGCCACCGTCTGTGCAAACGCCATCATCCAAAGTGGCATCTGATAAACTGATTAATTTTGTGTAGGACAAAGGACTTTACGATAAAGAAATAGAAGAACACAGAGATTGCAGAACAGTTTGGAATCTGGGATGGCCGCAAAACAAAGGATGTACGAAAGATTAGACAGTAGTGATTGTGCACTAGGCAGCTAAACGATAGCTTTTTGCTAATGTCATTCATTGACAATGCTATCATTTGCACCCACGTTTCTGTGTGTAATGCTTTTCATTGGATGACGAATATAAAAAATGCATACGAAAAATACAGACTTGTTGTGTGCTTTTTTGCGGAGCAATATTCACGTTCTGTATGAAAGTACTCATGATGAAAATAACCGTTTGAAAAAATATATTGAAGTGTGACTTAATTACACACACAAAAACTCCCCCGCTGTGTAAAGGCCTTAATTGTCTAGCTCATGATAACCACACTAAATATGAACATGTGCAGGTGTTACCCCACACAGCATACTTTACCACTTTACAATACAACACAGTAACCTTGCAGTCAAAAATGATTTGGTACTGTAATATCATTATAGTGAGTATCTGGCCTCTGCTCTGCTGTAATTTGCCTCATGCTGCTTTCAAAATGATTTTATATTAAAAAAAAGAGAGATCGTCAGACCTCTGTCTGCATGTTCTGCTAATTAGCATTCAACTTAATATGAGTCTCTTGTGTAGCTTTGTGACTGTGGCTCCCTGTAGTCGCTGCCTGGAGTGCTGGTACATTAACTGCAATTATTGGAAAATGTTTTGTAATGTGGCATGAAGTAAAAAAGTCTCAAAAGTCATGCCAAAAAAGGATTTATCTTCATTATCTGGTGACTCTGGGAATCTGAGTTCCAGGTCATTTGCAGGGGCAGTGAAGCCTGAGGCGTGAAGGTTGTCGGCAGTGTCACTCAGAATTAATCCACCTTTTGCTGCCCACGGAATGCTTACTGTCCCACTGCGGGGACGCAGCAGCCATACTCACGCCGGTCCAGTGGGAAAAGGCTTATTCTAATAGGGTGAACACGTTTATGTAAATTTCACAGCTGAAGGGAGGCTGCAGGCCTGTAAAAGCCTGTTAGAAGCAAGAGCCTGTGATAGGAGAGCTTCATCAAATTGGTATTCGATGCGAGGCTGTCTGGTGTTTCGAACAATTTCTCACCCGCCTCACACACTCACTCAAAAATATAAGAGGACAAACCTGCTGTCATCCGTCTTGCTCCTTTCACTGCCAGAGCTGGCTGGGCTGCTCTCACACATGGGGCCAACATGACTTATACTGTAACCAAAGGACAGAAAAGTACATGTTAGATAGTAGGCTACAACAATGAAAGGACAAGGCATTTCCTTGCTCTGAAAAAAGGGAACAAGGGAATTTATAAAAAAAAATAATTGGAAAATGCACCCTAAATTATTTCACCATTCAAACTTTTTGGATAAGGGAGGATTTTGACTGGGATATGAGGACATTTTCTGATCCATGTCTACAATTCCTACAGTCAAATAAAACTCATTTGGATGGCATGTTGGTGAGCCCACAGAGTTAGTCAGTATTTTATTATATTTAGACAAACCCATGTGGTAGGAAGAGACAGACAAGCCGCCACTTGTAAAACCGTGTATAACACTGTTATGTTTGTAAAGGTTTATAGTTTCAAGGATATTTCTATGTGCTTTTGCCAAGAAATATGTCCAAGAGATCCTGTAGAACTGATTTATGTGTTGAAAATGTAGTCGTCAGATGGCAAAACCAATCAACAAAATTTAATCCAGTTTTAACAGACGGCAAGAAGTCTTTTCTGGACTGTGCTGTTATCAGCTGCTCCGACAGTAAACTTCCACTTTGAAAAATTGGAAAGAAAAAGTCACAAGTCTCTGCTCCAAAAAAAAATGATTTACTTTCTATAAATCTCCATCAAATCCTCATGTTTCGATCGCATTCTGAGTGGCATGCCGAAGAGGGATGGACCAGGAAGCACACAGTAGTAGAGACAGAGTGATGTCTACTGCCACCCTGCTGAGCTCTTGCTTCTCTTGTAGCTTGGCGCTTCTTTACATTTCTTGGCCGAAATTCCACTCTAACAGTATGTGTTTCTGCTTTGTATTAAATTGTGTAGTTTTTCTAATTACAATTAAAGAAATCACAAGAATTCCTTCCTTTTATTTCCAGACTATGGAGATTGGATAGAAGAGGTATACGTTAGCATTATTCCTCATAACCAGTTTCTGTCGTAACAATGTGTTCAGTTCCACTCTGCCACTGCAAAATGCAGAACTTGAGGCTACAAAACAGCAGTCCACAAACCAAAGGGTGACGCCACAGTGACTACGTCCACTTCTTATATACAGTCTATGCAATAGAATAAATCTCATTTGGGTATAAAGAATAAAACAAACACTCTGTGGGTCTCCCATTCATTAGCTGCGTCCAAAATCACACACTTCTTGAGAGCCTCCTTGCCGGTTGGTGATGCGTAACCATGGTAACCCGTACCAACCTTATGTTACCAAATGATGATTTCTGAGATTCATAAAGTTTGTACTCATTTAAAAACTATATTACGCCTCTAGTAAAGTGGAATCTTACACTCACACTTAAATCGAAGCCTTATTTACATTACAGAGCTGTCTGCCATTGTCTGTTATGAATGTTGTCGTTACTACTACGTAGTGTCAGTGTTTGCATACTGTAATATTTCACCAGAAATAGTATGCAATTCGCATACTATTGGTTTCATAGTAAGGTTTTCAACATATTAAAAAATCTCACATACTGTTTTAACATACTAAATAGCATGTTAGCATGGAATTTCGGATGCAACCATTGTCTATGGGGCAGCTCCAGACATTATACTTGATGACATCACAAGTTTGAGACTTACTTTACTGGTTTCTGATCTTGAGAAAGAGTAGCACAAGTTCACACATGCTGATTCCCCTTTAAGTTAATATTGTATGTTAAACTACTGTTTCCAAAGTCAACAAAGAACTTTCACACTCAATGTAAATTCTTTTTGGAGTGGATTATCTTTTTTGATGCCAAATTCAATAGGTTATATAACAAATATGGAGCAAGACAATGCCACTTTTCACTACATTTCAGCTACCGAATGGCACCTTGAAAAAACTCCTTTTCACTCTCACACTGTAGCTTGTGAAGGTCTATAATGCAGCGATCAAAGGGAGCCAAGTTTTCTGACTCATTTGATTTTTATTTGCTTTTCAATGAGTTCGAATGAGGTTGCATTTTAGCGTCATGCGTGGACCTGATGTTCACAGCGAACACTCGCACCCCTTTGGTCCGCAGTGTCCTCTTACATTAGTAAGTGAGGCTTTTAAAGCAAAGCTCCCCTAAAGCGAACAAAAGGCTCTCTTTTGATCCCTACAATTAGAGGCCAGCCTGAATCTTATCCATGCCTCCGTATAACAAGACCTAATCCTATGAAGGGCTTCTTGCTCATTAAACTTCATTCAAGGATGCATGCGTCTGTAATTGCTGTATGTTCGGAAAGAGTTCCAGTTTGCCGTTAAGAGGGTTCTTTTTTCTTTTCTTTTTTTTTTTTAGAGCGATGGTTAAATTACGAACGAAATCTAAGTTGAGGGGTTGTCTGAGAATACTTGAGGATTGCTGAGTGCTCGAGGGTGTTGAAGTGAGGAAAAGGAGACAAGCCATGCAGTGCTGAGTCACACTCACCCACAATTCATAGGAGAGCAGAGTCCCATGAGTCTGTGGGGAATGCCGCATGTTGAATAGGTGAGAGGGATGAAATGGTACAGCATAGGAAGATTTGACAGCACAAGAAGGTTATAAGCAGTAACAAGCACATGCACACATACAGTTAACACACACCCCAGTGATGGAAAGTACATTATTCCAGTAAAATCTGAGGTACTTGCACTTTCCATTTTAATGCTACCTCATACTTGTACTCCACTGCATTCCAAAGGGAAACATTTTATCATTTACTTTACAAATGCATTAGTAATAATAAGCAGTAATAATATTACCGGCTGTTCTCATACATCATTCATAGCTATAAATGCCAGGCTTCCGTCAAGGAGACCGGTATCCATGTCCCGTGTGAAACCAGAAGTCAACGTTGATTTATTTGTCGTCACGTAACTTCCGTACTTTTTTTATTTAACCCAAAGGTTGACTTGTTTATCACGTAACGTCCATCCTTATGTGACGTCACTTCCGTAGTATTCTAACCCAAATGTTGACTTATTTGTCACGTAACCTACGTACTAAAGTAACGCCCCTTCCATAGTTATTTTAACCCAAAGATTGACTTATTTGTCACTTAACTTCCGTACTTAAGTGGCGCCACTTCCATAGTTATTTTAAGCCAAACCACGATCTTTTCCTAAACCTAACCAAGTTGTAGGCATGTAACAAGCGGAAATTGACATGTGTTGCTGGACATTAGTCACGTATTTCTGGACAATCGTAGGAAAACGCACAAAAAATGAGGAATAACTTTTCGTAACATATCATACGAGCTGTTGTATGAGGATACGTTGAATAGTAACTTTACTCCCTCTCTAATGGGGTCATTCTGCATAATGAGTACTTTTAATTTTGATGCTTGAGTAAATTTTTCGGATAAGTACTTTAATTTAATGCAAGACTTTCACTTGTAATGGAGTACTTCCACATTGTGGTATGGCTATATTTACATGAGATCTGAATACTTTCTAGACCACTAACACACACATCCATACACAAACACACAGTGGTTACAAACAAAAGTGGCCCCAGAGTCAATCAGAGCTGATTTTCATTTGACTATTACGCCGATGAGGTCTGTCCGTGAGTATATACTGATAAAGGAACAGTAATAAGTTTTTTGTTTTTTTAAATATCCCATATATTTGTGTAATATTGAGTGTGATTCCTTGTTGCATTTTATGCCATAAATAATAGAGACAGCAAGGGATGGACACCATAAAAACAACAGCTTTACAATGCAATCCAATACATTAATCATCCAGCAAAGGCTGCTCTTTTGAAGGTTATGATGTTCAATTTCTGTTAAGACTACATCTGAGAGGTGTTGATTAAACTCTCCGGTCATTTTCCGAGGCTGTACATTGCGGTGGAGTTGCACCGGATTGCGTTATATTGTGAAATGTATCTAATATTTTGTCTCTCCTTTGATCCAGTATGAACAAAAAGCTTCACAAAGGTAGTATTTATTGCAGGGTTGTTGTATTGGATTGCCCTATGTTCGTTATTGTGTCCAGACCCTGTAGCCATTTCAGGGGCGGAACCTTCATTTGATCTGAGCCAAACAAAGCGCAAAAAGCTCTCTACTGAGTCTCCTTCAAGCGTCTTCAAAAGAACACAGTTCAAGTGAGTTCCAAGCAAAAGCAGCTTCAGCAATCTAATACGTGACAATTTATTAATAGCAGGAATTCAGTCATACTCTGACGGGTAACTAAGTGCCTGCTAACAACATGAGTGGCAGCACAGAATGCATTATTGAATTAAACGCATCAGTTTAGTGCCTTTAATATGAGAGTAGGAGCTGGCTACATTTACTTTAAAATGTTTACTTTTCATGTAGACATGATTTTTATGTTTGATTTGGCTCATCGCAAGTCCCTTTTGCAATTTCTCTGTGCTGGTGTGAGCATTTATTGCATTCTGCAGTCGAAAACCATCCATTCTCCAGTGATCTGTTTCAGCTGAGAGCTCCTCTGCAGAAGGACAGAGAAACAACACTGTTATGCCCCGATGTCTTGTTACAGTGCGGAGCGAGAAGGAGGTAAACAAAAAGTCCAGTTTGTGCTGCATGACCTTGGGGAAATTGTAGTCAAAGCAGACACTTGAGAGGTTTGATTCGGCACACCAGCCAGAGGACGTGAATGTAAATAATAAATGTGACCAGTGCAAAAACTGAAGGACACGGTTGCTGAGTATTTATCATTTTTTTTGATTTATGGATATTACCTTCCCTTTTGACATCTTGGAAGCAAAGAGTGATGCAAATGGGTGTAATCAACAAATGGTGCATTGGTATAAGAATGCCTTTGTTATCTTTTTTAAAATTGTCCTCCTCCATCTCTAAAGCTAACATAAACATTACTGTTTTGCACAGAAGAACAGCAACATCAACAGCTGTAGCAATTGAGCCCTGCGACCTTGTGAGGTTTCCCTTATGGGGTTTACTTTATTGTGGTGAAATTCCAAAAGCTACTGTATGGAGGCCTCATTGACAGACGGTACACATTACCCTCAAATACATTAGTTGATTAGTTCAGGTTGTGATTTAAGGCCTTTCTCCCTAAAGAGAATTTGCCAGTGTAGATAAACAAAATAAATGGCGGGCTGACGCATTAACATTCCGTCTTAGCAATACGATAATTAAACTTCAGACAGTAAAGCTTTCTTTGTACTCGCGCGCAACACCGTGGCGCGGGCCTCCGTAGATGGCACGAGTGCTACGAGCATGCACAGAGGCATTCTATGCTCAGCGCGTTGTTCGTTGCAGTATGCTCCGAAACGCCAGGAGGCGTAGAAACAAAATAGTCTGTGGATAACCAAGACATCAACGTGTGATACCAGAAAGGAAAGTAGGCTGCCTGGCAACAGTAAACACAGATGTACCGCCAAAAATTGCATGCCGTAATTTTCTGGCACGCGCACCTCACGTCAGCTTCACTACGGCGACCATAAACCCTGCTTAACTGTTTGTTTTTTTTGGGGGGGGGGGCAGCGGAAACATGTTGTCAACGCAACATTGACATATCATCACCTTTTAAGTTGAAAGAGTCATGTTTCTTTCCACCTGATGAATGTAGGTCCAACATCCACTCTCTTTCAGCTTTGGTTTTGGTTTGCACTAACTCCTGAAGGAAATAATCTGGCTCTTCAGCTGCTAAATACTCCACCATGTTCACCAGCTAGTTACTGACTGTGTCTGTCTATGCTATGACATTGGTGAGACTGAACAAAAACTACGAGTGATCCCTTTCACATTGTCACATTAATTATTCATTTGTCTATTTATATCTTTGGTATTAGTGGTAGTAGTTTCTTGGAAGTATTAATAGTAGCCTATTGTTTTAAAATACAGCAATGAATGTAAATGCAGATGCATGCAAAATGTGATACAAATGCAGCTTTGAGAAAGACTATTGACTGATGCTGAAAACACACAAGACTGACTCAACTGATTTCATTATTTGATATATTGGACAAGTAAAGAAGTGTGTCATCCGCAAAGCAATCAAAATGGACGCTGTTAGTGCGGATTATGTCGACCAGAGGAAGAATATGTAATGAGGAAAGAACACAGCTTGTTATCTTGTCTTCTTTCTGACCGTCTCTTCTCCCTAAGCAGCAAAACCTTTTTTCCCTCTGCCAGCTGCAGTTTGCATACAGATGAGATCCTTACTCCCCAAACTCCTGCCAGACTTGAACATAGACATGTGCCTTTCATCTAAGTCTAGACATTGAATACCTTTGCTTTCTCTAAATGTTCAAACTAATGTTCCATACAACTGCATTTTACTATGTATTGTTGGGGACCCTCTTCTGGTGAACTCACCTCACATTGCAAGACTGCGAGTCTTTATTGAGCTTGTGGAACCAGGACTGCTGGGCCTGGCGGCATTCAGCTCTTGTGATCACACCGTCTTCGTCCAGGTCCACACCCAGGAACACCGACCGTGCGTTGTTTCTCTCCTTGGCAGTCAACAGACGCACCATTGAGTTCTGGAAAAGAATAAAATCAAAACACTGTTTGTGATTGATGATTCCCTTCCCCTTTCACGCTTTTGACGGCTGTAATTTAGGGGCCTGTAAAAGGTATTTTAAGGCAGATTTCTTTGGCCTCAATCCCATCAATCACATTAGAGCTGTCTGACATAATCTGCTCGCGCTGCTTTACTCCGTGCTTCTCCGCAGCGCAAATTTAATCTCCCGAGCCAAAAACAGAGCAGAAATATTTAAACTGTTGTGATGTGACAATAAAAATGAGTAACTCAGGCAGGTGGATGTAAGCCAACATTTCTGTAGTATTTGCCCCTGAGCCTTACTATCAAACTAACGTCAACATAAAGTAGTCTTTGACCTGTATTCCTGCATTCTCTACAAGGCTGTCCGTGGGATGGTATACCTTTGCCAGACACCTCACACGCCAACTATGTTTGAAGAACGATCTCTGCCACAGTAAATGAAAGAATGTAAACACCATTAATTTGGCTGACTGACTGCAAGACAATAGTGTCTTTTTGGGGAATGCGACAAGGCAAACCTTCTCATCACTCTATATACTGTGGTTGCTCTATGTCACAAAGAGAATGAAAGAATGTAAACACAGTTATCTTGAGTTATACCATGGCCACGGATAATTCTGCACTCTGACTGGTTGGAAGGTGTGGATTAATTTAGGGGAATGAAAAACGACCAGAGAGACAACCAAAGGGACAGTCTGTGTGTCTATGTGTGTGTGTCTGTATGTGTGTGTGAGAGAGAGATAGAGAGAGAGACAGAGAGAGAGCTACATAATGTTATCTCTGCTGGAAAGAAGGTTTTAATGTGCTATTCTCTTTTGTTGTAGGTTGAGTATGGTCACGAACCTCTTCCTGTTTAGCTCGATGTTTCCTAGCAACGCAAATGCTAGATATTCTGGGGCTCATGAACTGTATTTCATGGGCTGTGTCCAAAATTCCACACTAACATGCTGTTTAATACGCTAAATTAGTATGTGAGATATTTTTGTATGTCCGAAACCTTAGTATGAAACCAATAGTATGCAAATTGTAGACTGTTTCTGGATGAAGCCATGGTGTTTAAAACAGAAAAGAGAGATTCAAATTAGTTCTATAAGTAAACCCTTGTTAGTAAAATTACCAAAATGTATGCCTCTCCATCCCCGAATAGCTGAGAGAGTGCAGGGGCATAGGTTTTTTTTGTTGAATATATGTCTGCATGACTCATTGATCATTTATCTGACTGAGCTTTGTGCAAGTTAGATGTACGGCCCCGACCGTGGCTCCGAAATATCAGTAGCCTAATTGTGCTGTGTATTGATAAAGCCATGGTGCTGTCCGTGGTGCTGAAGTAGCAGGCGGATTTGTAATTGGGACTTTTTCTCTGAGTCCCACCTCTCTGTCAGTTACGTCTTTGATATATAATATTCTCTAAACTATATGGTGGTGATGCTTTACGCCGGATGATTCTCTATTGTGCCTAATAACGCCCCCAAATCCCAACAATTCCTCCTAGATTACTCTGGCTGCATTGCTGTACAATACCAGTGATGAGGAAATTTGGGGATTGTAAAGGCACCATTGGATGTTGTAGCAAATTCAGGAAGTTAATAAACTGTCTATAATTATGTTTTGTATATATCTAACTTGTTTCCTCATTCTAATACGTTACCTCTGTGCGAAACTTCCTCAACACTGCGAGAGACTCAAAGTAAAGGAAGTCCGACCATTCAATGTGACCCTTCTTCTCAGGATCAAGCGCCGCAAACTGGGCCAGGACTTCCTCCTCTTGCTCATCAGTCAGGTCCTTGTCGAACTGCTGCTTGGATGCAAAGTGGCGGTACTGCAGCAGCTCATCTGACACCAGGCATGACTCTACAGTAGCAAGGAACAATTCATCACATCAGACCTAATTAGTCACCGAGCAGTCTTCCAGATGTAATTAACTTATTGTGACTCATTCTTTGCAACCACCTCCCACTGTGTGTCCTCCATCCAAGCGGCGGAATAATACCACACATTTGGAAGTAGACAGTGGGGACGGCAAATAATGTAATAATTCTGACTGATACAATTTGAAAAAATCAAGGAAACAAAAGTGTGTACACATTACACAAAATGTGTTTGATGCTATTGTCAGTTATGTATGTAAAACTGTCGGGCAAGCACAAGAGGTAGTACTGGTACCTGTCTCCGGATTATGGTGGCTTATTTATTTAACCTTTATTTAACAAGGAACTCCCTTGAGATAAAAATCTCTTTTTCGAGTGTGCTCTCTGTCTTGATTAACAATTACATATTGTACACACTTTTTTCTTATTATAATTCCCTCTCATTTTGAGTTTGGGATATCTTTTGTGTGATATCTTCATATGTTTAATGAAGAAAGAACAAACATGGGAAATTAGACTAATTGGGCCAATGGAAATATAAAAACAGGAGTCTACAGCCAACATTGCTATCCCTAAAAAATATATGAAACATTCTGTAACTGTCAAATGTTTAATGAAATGGATCAAATCACCCACCTCCTGCCACACTTGAACAAAAATGTATTTTTCTAACCTTGAGTCGGTGACTCACCTGGGATGATCTTGCACTGCTTGAAGGTCTCCATGAGGCTGTACATCTCTTCCTCTGTTAGGAGTAGATTCAGATTATCCTGCAGAGACGGATGAGGTGAGGGCAGACAATTACACTTAATAAGAAATATAAGTGATGCTCACACGGTTTCTTTTATACTGGGCTCTAATTATATGTGTTGGTCATGTATGGTTTTCTTTGTTTTCTTTGTTCCTTTTTCCCTGATGATGGGCCTTGAGGCTAAACAAAAAAAAAAAAAAAAAAATTGTGGAAGATTTGTGTATGAATTTGAAATTTGAAATTTGAAATTTATATATGTTTGAAAATTTGAGTGTTATTAGTGTAACACAAATGTGATGTTGTATATAGTATGTATGTGATAAATTAATGTACATGATTTCGGACCCCAGGAAGACTAGCTGGTGCCATTGGTATCAGCTAATGGGGATCCTTTTTAAATAAATAAATAAATAAATATGGCTTTAGTCCCACATGGGCCTCCTGTAATTAGCCACAAGCATACAAAGTATTCGATAGATTGAATCCATCTCAGCAACTACTCTGTTTCCCAGGTGACTCACATGATGTGCTGTTCTCTCACTCTTTTCATAATTGTATCATTAGTAAAACAAAGCCAGAAAGAAAAGAGAGATTGTGGTTAATTTCAATTAAGACATTTCCTGTAATTGCATGAGTGCCATGAGGCTTGAAATTTCACAAAACTTTTAAGTGCAAAATATGTCATGTATTTTTCTAGAACATGGTAGTACATCACATCATGGGGCAGAGCTTAATTAAATGTGAGCATCTGCTTAAAACCCTTGTCAGGCAGCAACCTCTAGTTCTGAAATAATGAAGCCAATGCGGAAGTGCCTTAAACTTGCATTATTTCTAATGGCCAGCAGGGGGCGACTCCTCTGGTTGCAAAAAGAAGTCTGATTGTATAGAAGTCTATGAGGAAATGACCCTACTTCACACTTGATTTATTACCTCAGTAACATTGTAAACATGAGTTTATGGTCTCAATCTCTAGTTTCAAGTCTTCTTCAATACAGCATGATGTTCATAAATTTTAGTAAATTATGGTCCCATTTAGAGACAAATAGACCATAAATCAGGGGATGCTTTAGGGCGTTGCTACCTTGTGATTGACAGGTCACTACCACAGCGTTGTCCGGTCTGGGAAAGTTAATTGTAACATTTTGTTCACCTAAAAAATGTATATTCAGCTTTCAGTTGTACTTGGCTCCACCCTCTCGTGTCACTTCTAGTTGCAAAAAAACAAGATGGTGACAGGCCAAAAAGCCAAACTCGAGGCTTCAAAACCAAGCCCCCAGGAAGAGCGGCAGGCTTTGAAGCAAATTTCACAAAGTCGCCGTCACGTGATGCCATTGGGCCCAAAGAGACTTTTTCCCATAGACTTACATTGGGAAAGAGACGTCTGTAACTCGGCGGATAATTTTTTTGAGGTGAATCAACTACCCAGTACGAACACTTGAATAGCCCTTATTTAAATCATGAGGTCCTAATATTTGAAAAATGCACTAATAGCTGAATCCTCTGTTCATGTGAATGAGACCCAGACCAAGGCTGGACCGCAGCTGGGAGGCGCGGTTATGGAACGCTACTGCGCCTGCTCTATATGGGCCCAATGGAAACAGAAGATCGTCGAAAGATCTGGGTACTTCATCACTTCGCTATTTAATCAGAGTTATGGAAAATGAACATGATGTAAGATGTGTGTACAGTGATATATACATTTATTCCCAGGCATTAGCAAATCCACATGCAAGGAAAAAACACATGAGACACTGATTTATATTTGTGTACTATTTGTACATTATTTATCAGATAAGTGGCGTGATGGAACTTTAATGATCCCTTTGGGATTACTGGGGTAAATCAATTCCAGTTTGTTTACATAGGCCTTAATCACTGTTACAATCTGTCAGGGCTTCATAAAATCCACATTATGAAATCCAAATGAAAATGTGCAACCGCCCACCCTTAAAAAACAAATGAAAAAACTGCCTCGAGCTCAGAAAATAACAGCAAAATCTAAACCGGGACGGATAAAAAGCACATATGTTAATGTAAACCAATTATCACAAATGCTAAAGTAGCAACAAATACAAGCATTAAATAAATAAGATGAGAAGATGAGGGAGCTGAACACTACCCAGATGTAAAACTATCCCTCACCCACACACTGCCCCTGACTGAACTCCCCCCACCAACACCCAGCCTATTCCGAGGCAGAAAAGTTTGATTCACTCACAAACATGGCCTCATTATATCAGCCACTGGGAGCTGAACGAGTGTGACAACAAGCTGCGTGATGTCCTCCTGCATTTCTTCAACCTGTCATCAACAGTAACCGCCACCACCTCGCTACCCCGCTGTCTGCAACGTTTACAGATCAAGAGTGTGTGTCATTTATTTATTTACACTGCCTTGAATACAGTCCGTCCTGCTAATATCTGGGTGCTGTAAGAAGTGGGTGGTTCTGCCTAAATTGATTAATACTTTTAATGGATATCACTCATATGAAGAAATGTGTCATTTCCTTCATTATGTGTGCACCCAATTATGCAGGATTAACCTACACAACTCCGCCCCTAATGGTCATTCCAAAGTCAAGGAAATGTAAAAATTAAACTGAACCAGAATAATAGACTCACGTACTGTCTGCAACACTCCAAAAAAGTGTCGGGGTGCAGTCTGGGGCGCTGCGCCCTCATCAAAATGTTGATACATATAATTTCAACAGAGTGGAACTATAAGTATGAAGTGCGTAAAGTGACTGAGAGCTATGGCCACAGACCAGCCAACAGAGGGCTGTTGTTTTCACACTGAAAAACCCTCCAAGCTAGTGGCTGTTCTCTGCAGTTTCGTAGTTTTTGTACAATGACCAAAGCCATTCAAAAGCCCCAGGTGTCATGGAGACCACCGAGCTCTGAATAGGATGCGCTCAATGCAACATGAGAATGCCCGGATGCTGCGGTGGTGTGTAGCCCTCCAGCCATACCGGTCCACCATTGAGGAACGCCATGGAGCCTATTTTCTCTATTCCCAATGTGTTTCCTTGAGTCAATGTTGGTATTTGGGTGTTTCACATAGTAGTCGAATATCTAAACCACTAGTCGACACTGTGTATCATTGTAGGCTAATCTGTGGTTCAGTGCTGGCGGCACAGCAATGCCTGTTCAAATGAGATATCAGCCTTAAAAAACGCCGCCGTTTAGGGGGAAAGAGGCAAACGTGACTTTGAAGTAGCCTACTTCTACATTCGCACAAACAGAGGGATGAGGAGAGGAGAAGCTGAGCACAGACAGAGGCATTTGTGCACCATCCACACGAGGCGTAAAAACTGGACTCATCATGACACATTTTGTTAGAAAAAAACATGTGTGGGGGGAGTGTGTGACAGAGGAAATGTGCTGCTTATGACACAAGTCCACAGCTGCCGCGGGGCAACTCTCTGACTGGAGGAGCGCACTGCAGGTTTAGTCACCTGCTGCCTGAAATTTGTGTTTTCCTTAAAGGTGCAGTGTATAGGATCTGGTGGCATTTAGCGGTGAGGTTGCAGATTGACACCAACTAAAGCTTTACCTGTGTGCCAATAAGCGTATAAGACATCTATGGTGGTCAAAAATGTGAAAACGCGAATGGCTCTATCAAGTGTGCTGGGTTTAGTCCAATCAGATCGTGGGTCCCACCTACTTTAGTTAACCCTTTACTGGTTGTATTTGAGACTCATCCGTTCAACAATTATATAAGACGTTAATGTGATTTTTGAGAAATGCTTGTTCACTTGTGTTTAATCTTTCTGCTTACTCAGGTTTTCTGTAGGGGGACTTTAATTCCACGACTCTTTAAGAAGATGAAATGCACTACTTAAAATGTCTTTGTGGGTCATTTTTCTCTCTGTAATGTTAGTCAGTTCCAAAGAAGGGCATGTTTACTTGTTTCTCTACCTCACTAACAATATGTATGTTTTGCTCATGCGTCTTGAGAGAGCACATTCATATCTTTTGTCTAAGTCCATTTGACTACCAGTTGGCTCGACATGAGGGGAGATTGATGCCGCCTGGGCTAAAGTGGCCCTAATTCCAGAGATCCTGCCTGATTGGCCGCAGACAGCAGGTGACAGGGTATAACAGGTCTTGGGAGACAGCGATCTGGTTGGTCTGTGTTTTTCACTCTCCAGGAAAATGGAGATCTTTAAGTTTATAAACCATTATTTCCTCAAAAGTCCCTCCTTTTTGTGAATAAATGTAGTTTTTCTAGGAAAACTCACACCACCACAGGGTTGGAAATTAACTTTGTTGTCCACCTGCCACTGTGACTAGAGGATTCCAAAATCTTCCAGCAACTCAATAGATTACCATTGTTTTTTTTGTCTGGTGAATGAAGCGAATCTAGCAGCCACCTGCATATTTTACCAGCATTTGGCTGGTGGCTGGTGCTAATTTCCAACCCTGTTACCAATCATCCTCAAGTGCAATAGATACATTTTAAGAAAGGACAGCCAGTTCAGAATAAAATATGGCATGTGAAACAGAGCTGTAACGGCATAGATGAAAATATCCTTATATCTATTGTGTATAACAGAGTTAAATGTATCTCGCTGCAGATCACTGGTTGATTCTGGTGCCTTGTTCCAGTGAAATAGTTTCATCATGTACAATCATGTTTGTCTTCTAAGTCCTTTAGGTGATAATTTGAGACCACTCGTCCAATAATATGACTTTCCTTAGCCATGTGGGTGGTGTTAAATATTGCATCATATTTGCAATGGTGTGCTTATCCCTCTGTATTGTCACTCTTATTTTATTGTGTTTTTTATGATCATATTTATTACAGTGCTCAGTGTGCTGCATTTTATCAATCTCCTGATTAAACTGAAATTCCCAGAGGAGTTCATAAAATATCCATTTATCTGTATGTCAATCTAAAAGTGAGATGAAAATCAATAAGCAACAAAACAAATTGATCACGCTGTCATCGTCAGGAAACTGCTTCCTTTGTTTGCTCCGTGCCAGACATTGTTTCTGTGCATCTCTCATCTGCAATGTCATTATGCTCATCAAGCATTACCCCTAGTAACACGAAATGTCTGCAAAACAATGAAACTGGCCATCCGCTATGGATTCTATAATTATATTGTTGTCTGTCTGATACCATTTTTCATCTGAGCTTATATTAATGTCATATGAAAAACCTGAAAAGTGATTTAAGGGTTTTATGCAACACCTACTGACAGCAGCTGGAAAACGGACACAAAAGGCCCCCGGGGAGGAGAAAGTATAATAATAGCAACACATTCTAATCTTATTCTGGCAGCTTTGCATAAATAGTTATTTCAGACTGTCCTGTTCAAAAAACAAAATGACAGCATTGATTGTGTGTTCAAACGGCTTTAAATAACTCATATTTAAGCTCAGTGCCAGAGCAGGAAGTTAAAAAAAAACAATCTTCTTATTGATCTCAAAGCTGCAAGAATCAGTATTTCTATGCGAACAATGGGTCACGTGACTGAGTGATGTGAACAAGCAGTGACAGAACCCAGCCCGTTGGCAAGAAAAGACAATATAAATACCACGATAACGCGCAAAGCGTTTAGCGTGCATTAAATACGCCTTTATTGATTCCTGTGTGTCATTTGTACGCCATGTGTCCTGTACTGCAATGTAAATGCATCCGCGTATAAACGCTACGTAACATAAAAGTGAGAAAGACCACTTATGGTGGGCGGGTCCAACACACACAGGACTTTTAACATAAAAGCGAGAAAGACCACTTATGGTGGGAGGGTCCAACACACACAGGACTTTTAACATAAAAGCGAGAAAGACCACTTATGGTGGGAGGGTCTAACACACACAGGACTTTTAACCAGGAGACCCGTGTTGGAGACCGTTGTTGACCGGTGTTTTGTAAGTTACATTACTGACATTTATGACGTGTTTTCTGCAGTTGTTACATTGTTTCCGTATGTGTTTTACCTAGTTTACCTAGTGTTTTTCTTGCCCTAAACCTAACTGCGGACTTTTGCATGGTGTACAAACGACAAACGAAAAGGGGTACTCATGACACGCGGAACGTTTGTGTAAAATTCTGGTATTTATACGCCTTCCCGTGAGACCGGGGTGCATAACCACTTTTTGCAAACTCCACTCAACATCATTTCCAGCTGCACGCTTCAGTGAAAAATCCCTGATAAACGTGTACAGTATACTCGCTCCCCAGAATGCTGGCGGACACAAACAGGATTAAAAATGAATGCTTACCTTGCTCCCTGCCATTTATACATCCAGCATGCCTGCTGTAGCTATGAATGCACTCTTTACTTTGACTGAAGCGTGACCCCCGAGCCCTCAGGACCCCTTACGAGCCAGCGGCGAGCATTAAAAAGAAGTCAGCGCTATAAAGAACGGTCAGCTCGTTCATGAACCCTTCCTCCGTCTGATTGGCTGCCATTGCATGCAGCAGTCTGCTTTGAAAGCTGACTGTAAATCCACTTTCAAGGAAACTCAGTCCATCTGCCGGCAGCAGTCTCCGGTGCCTGTGTGAAATTAAATGTCAGATGCCACAGAAGAGGTGTGGGGGGGGGGGGATTTGTAACAGCTGAGTGACATGTGCTAACAAAAAAAGCTGGTTTCTTTAGCTATGAGGACGAGAATGCACAATTTAAATTAAACAGTTCTCTCTCCCTTGCTGAATTGTCTCTCTTTCCGCCCCCGTTCCTCACACACCGAAGGAGCCGGCCAAAGAAAGAGGACCTTTCAGTGTCCTCTCTCCGATTGTGTGAAAACATCCCCCTCTAAGCACAACTCTGGCAAGCGATTTTGCTTCTCAGGGGCTGGCGAAAGACAGCGAAGCCCCCCTCTCCAATCTAGAGGGTCCTCCAGCAAAAGCACTCTTCAGCTGTTTATGCTCGAATGAAAACAGATTGCATTATGCTTCTCGACGATCACCAGAGAGTCACCGATTTTGGTATGGGCCTTGAATTCCTGATGAGAAGCCGAGAAGTTTTATTGTTTTACAAAAAGATACTGAAAACTCTCCCAGAACGTTGCCTCACCTTATTTGACCTCTAGTTGAATTAGTTTCCCTTTAAAAACATGACAGCATTACAGCTGTGCAGTACAATGGCTGCTGTCATACATGAAACAATCACCTGCCTGCTAGAAAGCCACGTCAAAGAGCTCACTGTCCTTATCTCACCATTGCTAAAAAACAAAGTTAGCCTATGGGCTATATAATGTTGAAACTTCTTAACCAGACCACCAGATGGTTTGTAACACAGAACCATCTGAGAAGCCCTCATTGGAAACTGTTTTGAAAAGGACAGGCACTTTCAAAAAATACTTGGCAGGTGATTGGATGAACCATCTGTCAATCAAACTCTTGCCGAAGGCAGTCGGGAGAAGAGCGAAAACGTCTTTTCCATCGAGAAAAGCCTTCAGTTCCGTTCTTTGCTCTTCTTTCAATGAAGAAATACACTCCAGTTCTGATATATTTCACCTCACACACACCGTTTCACCTCACACACACCTAAGCCACGCCCATAGCTGCCAGTATCTCCTCGCAGGACGCTGATTGGTCCGTGGTCTGGCTTGCAGGACACAAACGCATTACTTGAAGCCTGACAAGACGGATTTTCGTGTAATATGTAATCCCGTGATTCTTGCGTGATCTCGTGAGATTTTGGGAATCCAGCTGCCTTGCAAGGTCAGATGCTTCTAGCTTGACACATGACTTTCCACAAACTCTGGAATATACATGTCCTGTACTCCAGGTACATATTAGACAATTCTCATACATAAAAAAAAAAAAAAATTGAGACATTGTCACATTGCAACAGGCGCAGTTTTAATTATAAATTTTAATTAACACTGTATTAAAACTTAAGACAGCAACAGTTGATTTAATTTGCTGCTATGACAACAGTCGCAGGCAAAATGTGCTCAGCTGCTAATTAATGTTGCTAACTCGCTGTCACTGACCTTTTAAAGGAAACAGAGCCATCGGTAATGATGTCATCAGTCAGATGTCAAGACCTTGTCAGATGTGATTTAACAGCAGTTTGTCATTATAACCATAACTAGCCAACAGTCCTTTATCAATAAATACAATACCACTTGTGAATGTCATGATCAATTTAAGTCAATTTACCTAGAAGTTGGCTTTCCTCTAATTAACTGATAAGAACTCAGGGAGCACTTCAAGAACATGCAAAGCAGCATTTTATCTAATCTGATTCTTCTCCTGCAGAAACAAGATAAGCTTGTGATTGTGCTTCGTAAGCAAGCACATTTTGTTTAATACCTCGTAAATCACAAATATAGCACTCTAGTTTAATTCATAAGAAATAATCCCAATTTGATATTTTCATCAAAATTGTTCAGTCATCACAGAAGATCAACGTTTTCATTTTTTTTATCAAATTCTTTTTTTCTTTTTTTTGTAATTTAGTTTTATGTTTTAAATTAGTAGATTTAGGCCCACCTTAATATTCCTACAGTTAGTTGTTGATGTAATAAACCTCTGTAGCATTGGGATGTCCCGGGTCACCTTTATCCTGTTCATGATGTTAAATGATTTCATGGAATCACTCAAAATGGAATAAGGTTTGCTGCTGATCTTAAGAAAGCCTCCAGGAAGAATGTGGGCTTTGAGGCAAATTTTCGTAGGGGCCAAACCGTTGAATTACAAATTCTGTGTCCGTCACATGATGCCATTGGGCCCCAAAAGGACTTTTTCCTATAGATTTCAATGGGAAAGAGATGTCTATAACTCAGCAGATATACCTTTTTTTAGGTAAATCAACCTTAACACATTTAAATAGCCCTTATATAAATCATTAGGTCCTAAAAGTTGTAAAATGCCCTAACAGTCAAGAATTATTTCCGTGCTGCCGTTCAAATGAATGGTGAACAGCAAAATAAAAAAAATACAGAGGAAAAATACAGTGTCAGGTTTTGCTGAAATAAACCTCCAGAATTCCTTAATAACCCACAGGCCAGTGGAAAAAATGTAAACGCTGAAACCAACATGGTGTATTTTTTTTGTATTTGTATTTATGAAAACTGCATGTTTGTTGTCCAGCAACTGATGGTGGCAGTGAGCTGTGCAGACTTACACAATAGTAGCAGCTCCAGCCAGTAACAGTGTGGGCCGTATCTCTCATCTCCTGCAGGGCCTCGGCTCGCAGGTAGCCCAGCTCCCTCAGGCAGCCGTCGTGGAACATCCGAGTGCAGATCCTGCAGGGGTACAGGTCGTCGGCCGTCCACACCTCACACACATCACACATTTCATCGCTGGGTGGCTGAGGTAAAAACAGATTCAAAACAGTCAGATTGCGTCATTTACATAAAGATTTTTTGTTGCAAGACAGTCATGGGGATTACAAACATACAAGCAAGCATTGCTTCATCTCCTGTCCATCAAATCTTTGAATAACACGTCAGGTGGTTGTGTTCTTTGCTCACAGTCTGAGATTATTAAGACAGCACTGCTTTTGACATGAAAATTATATCTGTGCCTTTGTTAACATTGTCAGTTTTTCTCCAACTTCTCTGTAGACTCCATTTGCAGCCAGGATAGACTGTGCTGTCAAGCCAGGAGACATGACTGCAGAATGCTTGGCTTGTTAACCACACAAAGACATTGTCAGTTTCCATAGCTTACTTCTTCTTTTTCATCTCTATTTCAGCGCCATGGCATCGGCTTCATGTAGGCAGTGGACGCATCGCAGATTGTCAAATTTCCTCAGTTACATCTTATCTTATAGTTATGGCCCACCTCTTGTGACCTGATGACTCCATTTACATCAACACGCTCCCTGCATCATAGTCGAAATGGGATCTAGCCTGTCGACAGGGACTATATCTAAAAAGCAAGACTAACAATTAAAGGTCAAATCCGTCCTGCGCCGAGTCAACATCAGGAAAGCGTCAGGACCGGATGGGGTCTCCGGACGAATCATTAAGGCCTGTGCAGACCAGCTAACAGGGGTATTTACAACCATCTTCAACCTCTCACTTGAACAGTCTGTTGTTCCCACATGCCTTAAGGAAACCACCATCGTCCCTGTACCCAAGAAAACCAAAGTGAACTGCCTGAATGACTACCGGCCAGTTGCTCTAACCCCCATTATCACAAAATGTTTCGAGAGACTAGTTCTGTCCCACATTAAAACTGTCATCCCTGCCGATCTTGACCAACACCAGTTCGCTTATCGGACAAACAGATCGACGGATGATGCAATCACAACAGCTCTTCACGCAGCCCTTACACACCTGGATCACAACAACACATATGTAAGGATGCTGTTTGTTGATTTCAGTTCTGCTTTCAACACAATAATTCCACACAAACTGGTTCAAAAATTGAGCAACTTGGGCTTAGGCAGTTCACTGAGCACATGGGTGCTGGACTTCCTCAGGAACAGACCCCAGTGTGTCAGGATGGGGGACCACACCTCAGCCACTCTGAACCTGAGCACTGGAACACCACAGGGGTGCGTCCTCAGTCCTTTTCTCTACTCCCTCTTCACATATGACTGCTCAACTATTCACCCCACCAACACCATGGTCAAATTTGCAGACGACACTGCTGTAGTAGGACTGATAACCAACAACAACGAGACAGCCTACAGGGAGGAGATCCAACATCTGACACAATGGTGTTCCCATAACAACCTGGATTTAAACACAACAAAAACAAAAGAAATGATAATAGACTTCAGGAGAGCAAGACGGGTGGAGCACTCTGCCCTCTGCGTACGTGGAGAGGAGGTGGAGAGGGTGGACTGCTTCACGTACCTCGGAGTCCACATTTCGTCAGACCTCACCTGGTCCAAAAACATCTCTCATCAGGTGGGGAAGGCCCAGCAGAGACTCTACTTCCTCCGGAAGCTGAAACAGGCTCACCTTCCTCAACACCTGCTGATCAACTTCTATCGGGCAACCATTGAGAGCCTCCTGACCTACTGCTGCACTGTGTGGTTTGCTAGCTGCACAGTGGAGAACAGGAGGGACCTGCAGCGGGTGGTGAGGATGGCGGAAAAAGTGATTGGGACCACATTACCCCCCCTCAGTGACCTATACACTGGTCGGCTCTGTAAGAAAGCCAGCTGTATCTCCAAAGACCCCACCCACCCTGGACATGTACTGTTTGCTCCCCTTCCCTCCGGAAGGAGATACAGGACAATTAAAACACACACCAACAGACTACGAAACAGCTTTTACCCTCAGGCTGTCAAGTGTGTAGAACCCCCCCCCCCCCCAAAGGCTGAGGACACTAGCTGCTGAACCATAATTTGCACTTTATGATGATCCACTTATTTATTGTTCTGTGACTGAATGTTTTAATGTTTGTTTTTCACTGCAAAGAGCTGCTAAACTGTTTTTCGTTGTTTTCAATGACAATGACAATAAAGTATCTATCTATCTATCTATCTAAAGTGGCGCTACAGGCTTTGATTTTCATCATGCCACACCGTGCTACATGTGTGTTGAATGTAACAAACAGCAAACTGACTTTAGCTACTCTGAAACTTGGAGAATGAATTCTTGTCCTCAAGATTGTACTAAAGGAAAGACCATGGGGCCAATAAAATCCAGAGGGACATTTAGTGCAGTTTAGTTGTATGGGGACATAATTGTTCTGCTAACGAACAACAGAGTATCATCAGCATAAGATTGAAAAGTGACACCATGTCAATGGATGTCGTGGGGAAGGAAGCATATATTAGGAGAATAAAATTGGTCCCAATATTGACCCTTGAGGTACAACATATTACTAAAATAAGGAGACTGATTCAGTTAATGGAGATACAGAGCTTTCAATGTGTGGAAAACCAATGTAAAGCCATACCAAATAAAGCCACCCATCAGGAGCATTAGGCTGGCAAAACCATCCCATAGTTTTGCTTTACTCATTGTGGTCTAGATACCATTTGTGTTCAGTTGCCAACCTTTCAAAAACAATCTGAAGTACATATCTATTATTATTGCTAGGTGGACGCTTTTATTTTTGCACCTCTTGTTAAAGTGCATCATCGGCAGTACAGAAAGTTGACAGGTGATGTTGACTGTTTGGAAAATAGAAAACCTGATGGTGTCAGCGCTCCTGTGAACTCCATCCCCTGTTAGTCAGCGTCGCCCTGGATATGGTCACCTCTATGAGCCACAACCAAAGCAGCCCGCCCACGAGATGCTCGCTGTGAAGAGCCCTCACGCACAACAACAACACATCACATCGCTCATTCGTGTGGAAATAAAAAGCCTTGTAGGTAAAAAAAACTTCATACTAATACTTTCTCACCTTCAACAAGGGTGTTTAGATAAAGTTAAGAGTCTCTTTACAGCCCGTCTGAACTGCTTCATCATAATGCCTAACTTGAGGGAGGAAAAGAGATAATGTGCTGCTGTTGCCATGGAGATTCTTTGACATCTTGCATGCATCTCTTTAATCCCAGGACTTGGGGATTTATAATGTGTGTGTGTTTTGTCAAAGTAAAAGCTGTTTTTTTTTTTATAGTCCTGATTTAAATAACACCCTGGCCATGAATTAAGATCACTAGCCAACGCATGATTTATTACCTGCTCTTTCTTTTCCAGCTCCACCTCTAAAGACTGGTCATCATCTGCTTCCCTTTTGGGCCGCACGAAAGCAGGCGGCGTGAGCTGATGGCTCTTGTCAAGATCTTCAGGCTCCACGCCTTTCCCGTCCCGCAACCTCGACCAGGCCTCCTGGTTGGCCTTACACTCGTCCCTCGCTGGCGCCGAGGTCGACGGGCCTGCGCTGTTGTCCGTTTCCTCTTGCTCCGCCTCCTCCGCGTTCTTCTCGTCGGCCTTGGCCGAGGGCTTGGCAGGGCCTTCTCCTTCATCCGCTTCGCTGTCTGCGGGTTTGGCGAAGGCAGGACGTTCCTTGACGCCCGCCTGGAAGGCATTGACGACAGCGTTGCATTTCTGCACCTTCTCCACCTGCTGCTTCTTTGACATAAGCACTCCCATGGCTGCAGACAGATGGAGAGAGAAAGAGACAGAGAACGGTTACACAAGTACACTGCATTTACAATTTATCAAAACAGTGACTTAGTACAGTTATTATCCAAGATTAAAGCCCCTGAAAACTTGGTTTTCAAATTGTATTTTCATGAATATTCATGACTGAATCAGCAACAATAAAAGTCAAAGTAAAGAAAACATCCGTGAGTGGCATTTATTAAGAGATAAACTCTCAAAAAGTCAGATAGTCTGCATCATCAGGACCAACCCTGTCTCCTACAAAATTGCGTTCCCATATAACTAAAACTGCATTCTCAATTACATTTCAAGGGAAACGTATTCTGTCTGGTTTCTACGGTTGCAGTTTTAAACACATGGTTAATATTGTATATTGAAACAAAATAAAAACTCAAATTACTTGGTTAGGTTTAGTAAAAGATCATGGTTCGGCTTAAAATAAATACATTTGTTACGTTATTTAAGTTATGGAAGTAAATTAAAATAAGTCAATATTGACTTTTGGTTTCATGTGGGACACAAACAGCTGTCTCCTATGTCAAAGTCCTGTGTTTGTTTGACCCACCCATCAACCTCGACCTCATTCCTACGCGGATTTCCGCAGACTATAATTAGAAACATATTTGTGATACATCCAAAACAAAAGTAACCTAGGAGAAAATATGTTTCCCTTGAAGTGTTTGACGATGCAGTTTCATTGTATGGGAATCTAGGGCTGTCAAAGTTAACGCAATAAAAATGTGTTAACGCAAATTTGTTTTAACGACACCAATTTCTTTAACGCAACTAAACCTAAAAAAATGTAGGTTGTAGCGGGCTCAGCATGAAGAGTCAAGATTCTGATATCATATGAAACTAGAAAACCTCAAGAATCCATTGGTATCAACCCTATCATACTAGCTTGTCGTGAAGGAGGTTAAAACGCTCCAAAGTTATGTTAAATTTTGGCGAGGAAAAACTGGCATGGCCATTTTCAAAGGGGTCCCTTGACCTCTGACCTCAAGATATGTGATTGAAAATGGGTTCTTTGGGTACCCACGAGTCTCCCCTTGACAGGCATGCCCACTTTATTATAATCACATGCAGTTTGGGGTAAGTCATAGTCAAGTCAGCACACTGACAGCTGTTGTTGCCTGTTGGGCTGCAGTTTGCCATGTTATGATTTGAGCATAATTTTTACGCTAAATGAAGTACCTGTGAGGGTTTCTGGATACTATTTGTCATTGTTTTGTGCTGTTAATTGATTTTCAATAATAAATATATAAATTCATTTGCATAAAGCAAGCATATTTGCCCAATCCCATGTTGATAAGAGTATTAAACACTTGACAAATTTCCCTTTAAGGTACATTTTGAAAAGATACAAAAATGTGTGATTAATTTGTGATTAATCCTGATTAACTATGGACAATCATGTGATTAATCTCACTAACATATTTTAATCAATTGACAGTCCTAATGGGAACATAATGTTTAGGGAGACCAGGCTGTCAGGACTATACAGTGTGGTCTGACCAGCAACATAAGCAAACAAACCCACAGCTGATTCAAATACTGCTAGTTTTTGCCAATTGAGGTCCACCCATTTAAAACCAGTAAGAACAGTGTAAAACACTAATACAAGACCAATACATAATACACTGCAACAGCTACAGTATACAGTATGTCAATGAATACACAGTCATGTGCAGTGCATACACACATGAAGTGGTACCTCCCATTTAAAGCATATGTATACTGGGTTAGGACAGTCATTTTGAAGAATGAGTAAAATAGAGGTACATAGCACAGATGGTAAACTACTCTCTGGTGCAATCATGTTTCTCTTGCAAAAGAATACAATGAACAAAGTGAGAACTCACTGCAGTATACAGAGACGAGATTATCAACCTATGAAAATATTTACTCTCTTTGCACGTCGTATTTTAGAGCTACTGAGTGCATTTCTCTTTCTCCGTACTGACTGAGCAGCTCAGTCCCCTTTCAAATCTCCCAAATCTCTTTCTATCAGCAACAATGTCCCTGAACTCCTCTCCTTATTACTAATAAACCCTGCCCATCTGCTCCTGTTCCCACATTTCTGTGACTCACTGCTAGTATTTCTCTGTTCCACATCCATGAAGCTGTGGATATTGTTGACAGAGATTAGGTTTTTGCTCGAATGATTCAAGCAACAAATATAAAGGTGTAAACGAAAGCCGGTCTCACAGCTCACAGAACACTGAAAAAAACACTTCCAGGTATGATATTTCAAATCCCCCAAAAAAGGCCCCTGCAGTGGTGGCAGATGTTTAAGAAAACACCTGTGTTGTCTGAACACACAAAGATGCCTCTTATTCGTCGTGAATAAGGGATATGGTACATATTGATGCAGAAATCTATACTTTGCTCTAATGTGTCTGTGGCTCTCCACAACTCATCATGTAATGGATGTCATGCATCTGAACGCCAATAAACAACTGCTCATCAACATCTGGAGAAATACAAAACATAACAGTAAAAAATCAACAGCTTTAGAAGGTCATGTATCCCCAACATTCTGATATATGGATGAAGGGTTTTTTCCATTTAGGTTAAGATAATAAAACATACTAACAGACACTATACATTGTGTATTTTTCCCAATAGTACAAATTACTACTGGCCAGTAAACAATTTATTTCTACAAAGTTGAGAAATTAAAGGTGCAGTGTGTAGGATCTGGCAACATTTAGCAGTTGAGTTCAGAGAACATAGAAGTATGTACGCATATGAAATATGTTTTTTAATGGTCCCACAATGCCCATCACACGCAGCATCGATCACCAAAACTTGCTGACTTCAGCCAGCCGTCGATTTCTGACAACACGACTGTTCACCAAACGCAATGAGTCGAGCTCAGATAGGATGAGATAAGATCAACTTTATCGATCCCAGAGGAGAAAATTAACTTCACTCTCTCTGCAGGTTTCCAATGAGTTTTTTGCTGGTTATTACCCTTTAGACTGCTGAGCCTTTGTCTTAAATGCTAAAAACGATTTAACTTTGACGATGTTATTGTTTCATTTTCAGCAAATAAATTAGTGATTTTTATCAATTCAAAGCATATAAAAGCAATAAGCTCTTTGTTATGAGACATCGTGGCATGACTGTTTTTCTTTCATCATTGTGCTGGAATCTGCAAAAACTGCCAACTCCTGCATTTGTAAGGAACTCGTCCCGGATGTTTTCAAGTGATTGCATAATTCCCGAACACATAAGGTGAAATCACATACTGTATAAAATGCAGCAAAGAAAAAAAGATGCAGAAACTGACTTCTCATTTCCACTTAAGCGAGACAGAACCGTGAGTTCCATTATTGAAAAAAAAAAAAAGGCACCTCGTGGATTCAAGTTGATTACATGGTACTTATGGGACATGTGTCTATGCTCTCAAATGCAATCCCATCCATCCACGCTCCACGTAAGTGCTTGTGTGAAATTCAATCGCATTTATCTGAAGTGAAATGGGAGTCGTTCCCTCTCTCTTCCTCCCAGGCTGAGACTCTAATAGCCCTCTAGGCCTTATGTTCTCAAGCTGCTGGTGGACTCCAGGTGCTTCATAGACTATACTGTAGAGGACACAAAACTCATTTGTATCGCACAGACATCCACACTGCACTCTCTCTGGTTTCATGCATTTAAATGATCTCAAAAATAACATCCAGGCATACAAACATGTCATCACAGATAAAATAAATCAAATGCTTCTCGGTTTCTTTGTTCTAGTTTGGTTTGCTTTCACGCAGACAAATCAGAGGCAAAGTGATACTTTATTGATTACTACACTGGATATCTTTTTTGGCTTTAAAGCGAGGTCAAAGGTCAAGTCAGCTGAAGCGTAGCATTCCCACAGCTGGTAGGGATTTATGAAGTGTGTCCCATCAGACTCATTTTAGCAATGTTTTTTGAGTATGACTGGAAAAAATTACTAAATGAAGTATACTCTACAAAAATCATTCAAGGGTGTTGGTGATGGACTGTGTTATGCCACAGTGCAAAATAGGAACGGAAGAGGTGCTCAGAGTTGGACAAAAATGGAAAAATTAGCAGATGGTGGTGAAAAAACTTCAGTTACAATGCCAGAAAACAAAAAAAATCACTGGAAAAAAAACAGCTTTTTACAAGATTAATAACAGTGCTAAGCCTCGCTCTGCTCTGTGGAAAAAAGTGGGACTGAATATCCTCCTCAAGGACAACCACTTAATTTAAAAGGTCAGTCTTCCTCTTAGCAGAGATCTCCTGCGGTCTAACAAATGACAGCAACATGCTGAGAATACACAAGGATTAAAAATACATGTATGCATGACTCTGGAATACTGGAGAGGCTGTTCTCCTAACGGCAGGAATGACAATCAGCTCAGTGGGTTTTAGCATAGATGAGCTCAGGCTGAAAGGTTCTGTTCCATTATCTTAATGTAGGAGTAGCTTGGATTGGTTTTTGGGGATAACGGGGGAAAGAGAAAAATATCTCTCCTCCAAACACACAGATATATATGAATCATCTTCCAAATGCACATTGTACTGCACACTGTTAAAGGGGGCATATCATGCTCATTTTGAGGTTTACACTTGTAGTTTGGGTTTCTACTAGAACATATTTACATGCGTTAATGTTCAAAAGACACATTATTTTTCTCATAGTGTCTGTCTGAGTATACATGTATTCAATAAAGTCGCCCTCCCGAAAAAAAGCCCTGATTTTCTTGTAAGAAAATTTGGTGCAGCTTTGCAAAGTTAGTTTGAGAGTGGAAATACTCATAAGCATAGGAAGGGGAGCCAAATCTGAATGACTTGTTGACTCACGTTTGTTTGTTTGTTCACACGTTATGTTAAATCCATAGGTACATGTCCACCAGGTCCGGCGAGGACACTAGTGGACGTGCTGCTCCGCTCAACCAGTCGTTCAAGCTGTGACGTACCCTATCGTGAAATGCAACAATGATGTTACCTGGTTTTCTGCTTGGTTCTGCGAAACAACAGGGCGGCCTGCTCATACACTTTCTGTTATTCCGTTCATTTTAGAACTATATCGCCTAGTTTGACAGCTTGGTCCAAGTTTCGTGAGCCGGACGTGCTCATTTACATTAAGTTGAGATTGCGCCGGTGAGTGGAACCGCTGACAAGCCCACCCCTGAAAACGTTAACAAAGGACAGTTCCCGCCTTTTCATTTTGAAAGAGCAATGGCCAATGAGGAAACTCGGACTTTTGGCTGACTAATCGTGTAACTTCATCACTCATTCACTCAGTCACTCACTCAGTGACAGACTTTTACGTTTCTAGGGCTGGCCCTCGCCAAAAAACACAAATGTCGACCTCATGGTGGTGCTTGAGGTAAAGTCAGGATATCACCAAAGTCAGTAGGATTCATCCTGAATGTCTGTACAACATTTCATCAGTCTGGAAATGGTGGACAGACCAATTGACTTAAATGTTTGAAGCAATATATATAAAAATCTCTTAGCAGAAGCTTCCAAACAGCTCATACATGCTCTGCAAATACAGGCTTCGTGGTGATCGCAATACAGGGTGGCAGACTGATTATTATAGGGACTTAATTATCCACTGAAGTGACCTTCCCGCTCTGGCTCGGAGCAGCGCTGGCACACACATTAGACAGCGACAGCCTTTAGATGCCAGAGATGCCAAACTCTGTAAACTGCCGCCTCTTTCACACGAACCCAAAGGAAAAAGAGCAAGGTTTCCGCGTGCTCGAAGGCGAGGCTTAAAATAATGGTATATGGTTGACATGTTGGTTAGACGGTGCCACCACAGCTGGATCCTCAATTACTGTGCAGTGCACATAATGGGCCGTGCCATTTCAAATGACATAATCAACAATAAAAAAATTGTTCTTTAATGGCCAGCAAAGTGAATAGGCTTCATGAAACACTATGGGGAAAATAAGAAACAATAACAATAAACTAAGTGCTATTACAGGCCCCAAGGTCTTTGTATACTCCATCAAATCAATACCAGCAGTAAATAGCACAAATGTATTTTCATTATCCTTTGAAAGTCAAGCACTTGTAACTCTTAGTCAAAATCATGTCTCTAGTATTGAACAAAATACATATAAAAAAAAGGAAAGAGGGAGCAATAGTGTCCATCTTCTTGCATTATTAATAAATACAATTTGCTGACATATTTCAATGGAAATGTACACTCATGTATGTACAGGGGAATTAAATGATGCCAGAAGGAAGATGAAGACAAGATGCTTTAGAAATCATGTACCTCTCACAATTTGAATCTTCAAACAAAGCTGGAAATGAAGCCACTGCTGATGAGGAAATATCCGAGCGCACAGAAGACCTTGTCACTTTCAGGTTAACTCATGAATTTTACATAAGGGCCCTCGTGGGTTTTTTTTCTCCCCGTGTACAAGTCTATTCTGACACAAGTGGGTCAGTCCCTGGCTTTGATACCTTAGTTTATTAGATAGCGTTGAGTAACCTGCCACTTGGTTGCTTTGCAAGTCTGAGATCCTATAAGGCCTTTGACCACGATGCCTGTCAAACCGCTCAACCCTTCCTCATGCCTGACTGACAGCCACATTTGTGCAGCTCAACGCTTGCGTGCACTTTATACTCACAAGAGAGATAGGTGATGTATTTGTTTTCCATGCACCACAGCACTCGAGTGAGTATCTACAGAAAAGACACATTCATCCATGTCGATTTAACCACAATCTTATTTTTTGTAGTTTTGGCCATCCCTATCTGTAGTAATAACATTTTACTCATTGATTGCTGAAATCTGACAATGCTAAAAATACACCTGAGGGGACAAGGAACAGGAGTCGGATGATCATCATCATTCATACTGGCAGTGATGCAAATTTGCACACATTTATGCAAAACACTTGCAACACTTTTTCAATAAAATGTTTGGTAACACCTCATTTTACAGGTCTTCAAATTTCATGTTAATTAGGTGATAATTAGCAAGTAACCTATTTTAAATTTCTTTTGAATTACTGCCAAATTATCCCAATATTTACCTCAATATTGATGAAAAATTACTTTGTTTGGCTGTCTTGAGTTGGGACTTGACTCTGGACTTTTATTATTATTATTATTTTATATCTATTCTAAATATTATTTAATAACTATATTCTGCTATTTCCCAATAAGCAGTAATAAACTAGTAATTTAATTCACACAATGTGTGCCTGATTAGAAGTGTCTTCTATTAGCTTTGGGTTTCCATCTCTGATGAACAGCAGCGCACAGCCGCTTCTCAAGCCTAAGGGCCCTATTTTAACAATTATATTCTATATCAACATATAATTATTAAATAATGTTTATAATAAAGTTATTTTCTATCATTCTTTAGGTAAATATTGGGGTAATTTGGCAGTAATTCCAAAGAAATTTCAAATAGGTTACTTGCCAATTATCACTTAATTACCATGAAATTTGTGGACCTGTAAAATTTAAAAAGTCTTATCTAATGTTTCAATAGATTAAGGCAGGCAGAGGACCAACTATTGGGATCCTATTGACCCAGAGCAATGTCTGGCTTTTATTGTGAAAGGTAAGAAAGGAAGAAGTGGATCTGCTCTGCGCTGCCTTTGCCAAGCATTAAGTCGAGCTAGGCTGAGTAACGAGTAATTTAACTGATTACATTACTTTAATTACTCAACAGAAAAAGTATTTTTTTTCAGTGAATCATTTGCAATG
This sequence comes from Sebastes fasciatus, assembly GCF_043250625.1. NCBI lineage: Eukaryota > Metazoa > Chordata > Actinopteri > Perciformes > Sebastidae > Sebastes > Sebastes fasciatus. The sequence goes on from NC_133813.1 coordinate 12,421,027, forward strand.
AGTATTTGATTCCATTTTTCAAGTAACCTGCCCAACACTGCCAAATTCCTACTTTCAACCTAATGTGGTTGAACACACATTTCCTGTGCAATAAGGGATTATTACAGACATGTTCTGTGCTCTCAGTTATGGTTTTAAAGGAACAGTGTGTAATATTTCAGGGGATCTATTAGCAGAAGTGGAATATAATATTCATAGTATTCAAGTATGTTTTCTTTAGTGTATAATGACCTGAAACTATGAATCATTGTGTTTTCGTTAGTTTAGAATGAGCCCTTCATATCTACATAGGGAGCAGGTCCTCTTCACAGAGTGGTGGCTAGAAGGGAGCCTGCAAACTGGGGAAACTCTTAGAGATTGTCAAGGTTAGGCATTGATCTCGAATAGTAAAGTTTAGGATAGGTTGTCGGACAGCGCGTCTCGTGAGAGTTTTTTTGCGGATGTCAGATCAGATTTCGCAATTTGCTGGCTTCCTTCTTGACACAAACTTTTCACGGACTCTGCCATGTTGATCCTCCCATCTTTCTACAGTAGCCCAGAATGGACAAACCAAGCGATGGCTCTAGAGAGAGCCTTTCGAATTTTTACGTTACTTGAAGGCCACCGTAGTTCTGCAGTGCGCTTGTGAAACTGCAATAACGTGAGCTGCAGAGTGCAACACCTACAGGCCACCAGCTGCCGTCTGACTTCCGTTGCTCCAAAAGTAGTGTTATTATGGTGATGATGGCCTCTGAGCGAGGCGAACGGTGTTACCACGGCTTTGCTGAGTGCGATTTTATCCTACCTGATAGAAATGATGGCCAGAACCAGACACAAGTTGTGATAAATGGAAAACTCTCCCTCAAGTGCCAAATATATATCAAAAAAGTGATGCCATTGAGGCTCAGCAGTCACCCAAATTCACCCCTCATATCGCATTTGAGGGCAATAGAAGAGGATGGGATAAAACTCCCTCAGGCTTGACGTTCAGTAGACTCCTGCACGAGCAGCTGCCTCCGCTGCTCTGCTCTCCTTCCCGGACCCCTCTGAATGATTTAAATGCCCCTGGATAAAAAAAGATCTGGACGAAGGGAAGGAAAACAGGGCCACTCCTTGGGGCAGAACCTGACATATATGGCTGAGGAAATGTTATTCTGTCAAGCTGCACTGCGACAGAATATTCTCGAGATGGTGAGGTATGGCTGCAATCGAATCATTCTTGTGTCTCGCGTGAAATGATCTCGGATCCATCCATATTCCACATACGGAGAAGCGAATACGTCATTTTGTTCCCCCATTTACTCTGACACTTTCTATACATTTTGCACGTGAAACATGTTAGGTTCAATATGTAGTATATTTGATTTATGTCAGCAATTGGGGAGTGACATGCTCTCACATGATGAAGCTCTCAGGAGCATCTTGGTTTAATTAAATATTGATGATTGTAGAAGGGTGGTGGCACCAAAGTGCTCTTCAAATCCTCGTGATTTTTTTCTGCTCCTCTGAGTAATCCTTTTGTAGCCCAATCCACTCTTCACTCATTAATTTAACACTACCAGACCATGTCGGGGCAAAAACACACTTCTTCCAACTCTATATCAGTTCACAACAACAACACTGGCCTGGCGTTCCATCATCACTGCGTATGTGAAATTCTTACTTCCACCATTCGCTCATTATGTGAATGCTATGCATCTTTAAAAAAATTTTAAAAAAGCATGTTGTCGGATCTATTTTTGTCACCTAGACTGGGTAGCAAGAACTTAGTATATTATGCTTGAACAGGAAATGAAACTTTAGTTTGAATTGGAATCCATTTCCTCCTGTAAGCAGCAGTGTATTAGAGGCCAGCAGGGACACCTTAAGGTCTATATTAGTATTCAGTCCTCTGCTGCCCAAGTGTCACCATGGGGACGTTATTGAGACCTGCAGGAGCTCATATATATAACAGCCATTTATCAGTCTACAGAAAATAGTCCACCACTATATTAACCAACATCACTGTCAACACCCGGTCACTTTACAGCTGAAATAGAGTATTCTATCAGTTGTAATTGTGTATAGAACCAGGCCCTGTTGAAAGTGCATTTGGCTGGCCAGGTGCCAGAGAGGATATTGCTTTAAGATGATGCACAAGGTCACGGTGACAGACAACCAAGTTCGACAATTAAGCTTGGATAACTTCTTCTTTAAAAGGCGGACCTTTATAATTGCGCATGTTGTCATGTTGAAAGCGTAATAGAGTGGTGCAGGGATGACGTATTTTTTTAAACCGGAAGTTAGAAACCGCATGGGTTCTCTCGACAAAAAGCCAATGGGATCGTGTGTATTTTAGCCTCTTGTATGTATTATTATAATAACAACATACTTTCTAGTGTCTATCTTATCGTGTAAATTGCACCCCAACAAACAGCGATATCAGTCTGAGAATAACTAATAATAATTAATGTAGAATATGAATAATTAATAATGTTGTGGGATTATTCCTTATTTCATGGGCTATTTGGGAATTTACATTTTATTATTACATACATATATAAAGTATATACAGTATATACAGTATACATATATATATATATATATATATATATATATATAACTGTTATAGGGTTTTTTTAACATTATACAGCATGTAAATATGTGGCAAACAGACGTTTATGATACTTTCGGGTTTTGTTCCGTAAAATAATCTCCACAAATGACCACCACTTTGATAGCTTTTGAAGCAAAGGCTACATGCAATCGCCAGAAGTAAAAAGATAACACCAGAAACGAACTACACCACGGTCGCATGAGTGCAAGTATACACAACGAAGCTGTAAATGCAGACAAGTCAGTGTGATGACATTTAATAGTTTAGCTACTTGTTAGAAACTGCTTTTTTTAAGACTTTTTTAAGGTATATTTATGACAGATTTTATATCGTAGAATAAACGTTAAAATCTCTTCAGCTTGTGTTAACCACAGACCTTATTTCAGGCATCTAACCAAAAAAAAACATTAAAAAAAAACATTGACCTACAGACGAGGGAACCGGAAGTGTTAAAATGCTAACTCATTTCCGGGATTTATGACTCATTCTTGCACCATTCTATTGAGTGCGCTGTCAAAAGATCATAAAATGGTTCATATGGTATTTTATGAAAAGTTATCCCTCATTTTTTGTGCGTTTTCCTGCAAATGTCCGGCAACACGTGCGCCATTTTCCGCTCATTACATGCATACAGTCTTTTCAAAATAATCGTACGTCTGCACAGGAAACAACTTAGGGTTAGGCAACAAAACTACTTAGTTTGGTTTAGGAAAAGATCGTGGTTTGGGTTAAACTAACTCCAGAAGTGACGTGACAAATAAATCAACATTGACTTCTGGTTTCACACGGGGTACAAACGCCGGTCTCCTGGGCGAAGGTCCGGTGTTTTGTGTTTTTTGACCCACCCATCCGCCCTGACCTCCCTATGCGACGTTTGTCGCTCTTTATACTTCCTGGTTCACAATTTTGTGGATTACATAATTATTAATTAAATGTATAATGTATATACAAATTACAGTGCATTACTTTTTGTAGGCATAGCAACAAACGGTGTATGAGAACAGCCTGCATAAAACACATAATCCACCAGCAATGGGTATTTTCTCCACAACATATTTGGCAAAACAGAGAGAGGCAAGATTTATTTTCCATTATCTGTATCAACACAAAACTTACATCAGCGATTTCCAGCATTTTGGCTTGTGAACACTTAAAAGCAAGCAATTTTGCAATCATTTGTCACAGGTTAAAGTCACAGTGCGGAGGTGTGTTGTTAGCAGTTCAACCAAAGTGTTTTACTTCTCAGGTTGTATTTGCAGGGTTTTGGAGAGGGAAATGTATCCGGTGCATCACTTGGAGAAAAAGTCAAAAACAAAATGTGTAGCAGAAATAGTTTTGTTTTCTTTTAATCTTAACCATCTTGTGACACCTTAAGTTTATCTTCGGGACCCTTTCAGTGTCCAGGTTAGGATAGGAACCAATGCTTTTCATGACAAGCAATCCAGTCATATAGCACTTTAAATGGGATGTTTTAGTGTTTTTTTTAATGACCCCCATTTTCAAACCACATTTGTCCGACACACTGTTATGTTTACATACATTTTACATAATAAAAGCATGAAAAGGATGCTAATCTGTATCTGGCTTGCTCGCATGTTATGCGAGTTAGTGCTCCTCTGACTGTATGATTCTCTTCCCAAAAGCTGTTGGATGTCACTGCTATGCTGATTAGAATCCCAACCAAGCCCTCCTTTTCATTGCTTGTTTCAGGAGAGGAGGGGGGGATTTTTTCAATGGAAGCACCACAAAGCATGCCTTTTCATGGGAATGAATCCCCCCCTTTAGCCGAGAGATCTGCACCCACGGACCAGGGAAGCAAAGACCTGGAACTAATTACACTAACGAGTTCACCCTGATCCCTGTAATAGCGAGTGAGTGGAATCATTAACAGCCATTTACAGATGGACGTGCACTTGGACACACAGGGGCAAATATAAATCAAATACAAGAGCTTTTAAAGTGTGCTTCTCTTTGCCGTCTGCTGATCTGTCCTCATTTCTGTCTGGAAGGAAAACACTGCTATGTGCACAAAACTCTCCCTCTGGCGTGTCATTGTGCCTCCTCTCCCATCCTTGTACCTGAACACAGCATTCTCCACAAAAGATATGCTCAACTAAATGCATACGGGGGTTTGAAATTCAGCTCGTGAACGGACTAAAAAAGTGTCTGAATGGAGGAGGAATTTAAATCTCAATGCATCGTTAGACTGGAGACATCACGTTGGCATTCAGGCGCTGCCAGGCGGAGAGTGAGTGTGCCAGCCGAAACGCTCGGATGAGAGAGTCTGACAATAACCACAGTAGAGCAAGAGGCGTCAGTGAAGCAGCTCAGGGCTGCAGGGATCTGTCACAGAGTGCAGGAGCAGGACTCACTCCAAGGTTAACGCTGCTGAGATTGGCTTGTTGGTGGACGTATAGTGTAGTGGGGCTGGGAGAAAACAACAATTGTAAGCAAAGGCTGATGGAGTGCTTTAATGGACTCTCCCCTGTGGGACAGTGCTGGGAAAAAGTGGAAAGAGCTGCTTCATGGGGGGACAGAGTAAAGAGTCTGCTGCAGAGAATTCACAATGATCCATTAGTTTGTAGAATCTCTCATTGATACAACTACTTCCTGTTTAAGGTCATGAAAAAAGCAGCATCCTGGTGCTTTAATCTCCCAATGACGTACATGCACCAATATTCCAAAATAAAAGAACTCCCTCAATTTTCACTCCCACTGATTTTTTTCCCAAAAGGGGACAAAAAAAGCAGCAAAAAACCCACAGTGTGCATGTGTGAACTCCTGTAGTTTGATAATGCATACATCCATCCACACCCATGTGGATGCTGACCTAAATATTCATCCCATGCACGCATCTGTAATGAGGCTTCCCAGCAAACCAACCCCACCTAATACTACACATCCCATCCCATCACAGCTTTGCAACATCAACAAAGAAAAGAGCAGTATATTGCATGTTCAGCATGTGCAGTTTTCTTATGTAACCCTTTTTTTTAAAAGAGCAGTGGACTCACCGTAAAAGAAGAGTAAAAGGCTGATGGTGTTCAGCTCGACTTTATGTGGAGACTTTATCCTTTCTGTCTCAAGCCCGGCCGTCCAGCATGGCAAAGACTGCGCTCGAATGAAGTATGTGCGTCGTTACGCGCCTTTGGAGCCCCCGCAGAGAGATGAATGGCACGGCACGGTTTATTATTCCTTCCTCTCCCTCTCTCACAGTCCCACAGAGAAAATGTACAGTCGGAATAGAGACTTCTTCCCAAAGAGCCACGGACAGCTCCGGTGCTGAAATATTTCTCCTTTCCTCTCTCTCTCTCTTTCTCTCTCTCTGTTTCTCTTCCTCCACCCTCCTTCCCCGAGCTACTCCCTCAGCATCTGAAGGAGACACGCAGCTCTGCTGGCAGTTGGAGGCAGGCAGGCAGGCAGGAGGAGACCTTGCTGCAGACTCACAGGCGGCCACTGAAGTTCAATCGCAGGATTTATAACCATCATATTTGCAGCCCCCTCCTCTTCCTCTTCCTCCTCCTCCCCCCTCCTCTCTGAGTTATAGTCATGATCATTTTAGGTTCACAACTTGTGGGCTCCTCACGCTTGATCCACCACCAGGACCCCAAATTATGACGTTAGGAACAAAGATGCTTCCTCAGCAGACAATTATGTCACACAGGGATTTTTTTTTTTTAAAGGGGATCATTTGGTTTAGAATGGGGAGTGCATGCAGCTTCAAGGTTGTGGTGGTTTGTTTATTTGTTTATTTAGATCCCCATTAGCTTTTGCATAGCAGCAGCTATTCTTCCTGGGGTCAACATAGTTTACATGGTGACAATACAAAAATACACATTCACATGACTCATCATTCACTAACATAACACATTGTAATGCACGTCAACTGTAAATAAAACAATAACAACTGACAGTTTAAATGACAAAAACACAAAGAAAATAGAATAAAGGCTCTGACTGAATCTATCATGATCTAAGAGATAAATATCATCATTTAACATGGAATGCCCATAATACCCTTACACACCAAAGAATACTTATTAATTACTAAAGTTTCTTCCTAAGTGATGCACTTTTAGTTTTGTTTTTTTAAACTATATATAGTATTTTGTTGTGTAATCTGATTTGGGAGTGAATTCCATTCTTGCATTTTTGTAAAAAATAAAGTGAGTCTTTGTTGTTATGACATTCTTAATGAAAACCATCAATGAATGCAGCAGTCCGTTTTTTACTTCAAACCAAGAGAGACATTTATGCATGGTATGCTTCGCAGTGAGAGGGGAGCCTGAAGTCAGGATTTAGCACGTGTGAGACATGGAGCTGTATTTTACGCAAGCAGAGCTGCAGCTGCACTGTGCAGATTAAATATATGCTGCTGTGATGCTGAGGAGGGGAGAACATGAAAAAAGATTTAAATCTTTAAAAAAAAAGAAATGTCAATTTAGATTTAAATAAAAAGAAATTGGGGATTAAAAAGCAATTTATGTTCTTAAATGTTTCCCACATAATTAGTGCAGTGCTTCCATTCCTTTTATTTGATGATTGCAATAATCCCCCCAAACACCAGGAAACATCCTGTATATAGAGTGCTGAAGAGGGATGAAGTATTTTTGTAGGCCAACCAGGAAGTTAGCATCGCCCTTGGGTTGCCTCGACGAAAAGTCAATGGGATTTTTCTATTGGGTTTTGAAATATTGCAGAAAATAAGCTCAAACTTTTATGATACTTACACTTTTTTTTCCGTAAAATAATCTCCAGAAGTAAAAAAGCTATCGTTAGGCTATAAACAAATACAACGCAGTCGCATTAACGCAAGTATACACAACGAGGCTGTAAAGGCGAACAGGTCGGCGTGATGACGTTTAGTATAGTCTCATTGTCAGCAACCGCCTTTTTAATGACGCGTAAAGGCTTCAAAATTCACGAGCGGGGTATTTATTAACATATTTTATGTCATAGAGCAAAACGTTAAAATCTGTTAACTTTGTGTTAACCACAGATCTTATTTCAGGCATCTAACCAAAAATCCATTAAAAAAAAAAACATTGACTTCCAGACAAGGGAACGGGAAGTGCTAAAATGCTAATTAATTTCCATGTTTAAGGGTTCATTCCTGTAGGCCTCTATTGAATATCATCCTCATATTATGGGATTAAAAAATATGCCTTTTACACATGGATCAAAAGTGGCGAAACTTAATATCTGATATGGGTTTTGGGTTTGAGTGTGGTAAAATATCTCGAGGGAGCCCCCCTAAGTGAAGTCATTCATGGGCGTTATACTTTAATGAACTTCCCCCAGAGAATTAAGCAGAGCAACTTCAAATTTGGTAGGTGTCATCTAACGACCTTTCAACAAGTTCTCATCCCAACTCGTCATACCGCAACCTTGACGTCACGCCCCTTGGCATCAAAACCACTATAGTTAGGTTTAGGAAAGAAATACATGGTTGGGCTTAAAACTGGTTTGTTCAGTGAAATTTCACTGAACTACAGTGTACAATATAATGAAAAAATGTCCACAATCCTGCTTCTGAGTGAAAATGTCCCACTCAAATGATATATTAAGTTGCACTAACATACAGAAGGGGTTTCGTTTTGTTCGCAATATTATTTTCAACATATTCAGTATAAGCAGGATAAATGAGTGGGGACAATAATCTCTGCTTAGTACTCAGCACTCGTCATCAGTCCCACATGAAATTGATTTACATTTAGTGACATTTTTGTGCGAAATAATAATCCCCCACAAGGAGAATAGTAAAACTTGAAATCCATCTTTGCTGTATGTCAGCATTTTTTAATGAAACTCACACATAAAGGATATTACAGCATAAATGAGTGACTCCTTGCACATAATATATAAAAATCCAAGCATAGATAAAAAATGTGTGTATATGTGGCATGACAGCTCACAGGGGTAAACCGCTGAGTCAGTATCATTACAGCGGGTCCTGTCTACAGCAGGGTATATGGTTAATGTATGAACAACTGGTATGCGCCATGTCCCTCCCACTGTGTTGTTCCACAGCCTGCTGGTTCAGATGGAAGGCCATGCATTATTCAGAAGACGTAAGTGCACAATGACCCCATGGGTCTTGAGGGAAGAGGGAGAAATGGTATGCTATGGTATGTCACAAATGAAACCTGACCCCTGACCTACCTGCCGTTGACACTTTTTCCCTGTAGTCACCTCTGCTCTTTGCAAAACAAATGGGATATGGATTTTCTTTCCACGTTGGCTAGATTGTGTTAGGCAACCGTGGCGTCTTGTTCGAGGAGAGCAACACATTAAAAGAAATGTGGAACCTTGAAAAATGCGTGAAATATGTTAATTAAACTCCTTTGTTTTAACATTGTCTGACAATCTGAATGTGTTTCATGGCTTTTCACACAAGCAGCCAAGAAACATAAATGAGTCTATAAGAGGAGAGAAAATGTGTTGATTAAAACTTTTATTTTGCTTCTTTTTTTTTTACAGAGGTGGGCTCTCAATGAAGACAAGTGCCGGAGGCAACGCCAAGCTTGGAATGTTTTTAAAAGAAGAATTAGGCTGGGAAAGCAAATAGCAATCGCCTCAGTTCCTCTTTCAGAATACTTGTAATGGTCTCAGTGGGGCAGTTTGTCACTATTAGCAGTCCATTCACTGTCCAGTTGCATTCTTACTATAAAAGCATCCCATGGATTTGGAGTTGGAGTTTTGGAGCACTGCAATCACTGCCTTTTCAGCCCTGAATTACGTTCCCTGTGGAATGAGAACAATGAGCCTGAAGGCACCTGATGATTGGACCATTCAAGTGAGCAGTAATTGCACCTTTTCTCTTTCTATTCTGTCACTTGTTCCTGTGGTGAAGTAGTTTCACTGCAAGAGCACCAATTAGAGAAATGACCCCTTATTCAGCATCTGTCATGTTATTAATCTCCCCCGCTAATCACGACTTTGGTCAAAAATGGTAGGAAGCTAAATTTTGGGGGGGCCAAACGGGTTGCAAGGGTAGCTATATATAATTAGTTATAATCCTTTAAGGTTGAGGTGATAAACATCCATCAGCATTAACTCTGAGGGTGTAAATTTCCATTTTTACTATATTGTGGAGCAATTATGCACTCAGTAGGAAGCATTGGTGGAGCAACCCAATGTCACGCCAAAGTGTGTAATAGACCTGCCTGTCCACCAGATGATAACTTGTCAGTGTCATCACTATGAGGCGTGAATATTAGGTGCAGTATCAGTAGGGGGCAACAAAACAACAAAACCTCACTTAGGTTTAGGAAATGCGTCATGGTTGCTCTTAAAATAAGTACTCAACCTAAATAAAATACGTACAGAAACAACGTAACATCACTACGGAAAACATGTGACAAATGTCACTAACAAAACATCAAAACACCGGGCTCCAACATCGGGCTCGTGGTTGAAAGTCCTGTGTTTGTTGGACCCATTCACCACCCCTCGCTCCCGCCATTAATGGCCTTTCTCCCTTTTATTCAACGTCATTACATTGCAGTTGGTACAGACTACATGGCATACAAATGACATGCCAAAATTAAGAACAGCATTATTACAAGCTTTTGCTTGCGCATTATTGTGTAATTCACACGCCTTTTTGCGCAACCGGACTGGGCGGAGAATGTATTGCAAACGTAGAATGTAGGCACTGTAGCTTCAGTTAATGAAAGCAATGCTCAGGTAGTCAATGACTGAATTAAAAACAACAACAAATTAATGCTGAAGAAAAGCCTATAGACTTATGTTTAAATTTAAATAATATTTCTCTGGAATGAAAAGGCGTATGAATGACTCGATAATGTGCAAGGCAAACACGTGTAATAAGAATGCCGTTCTTGCTTTAGGCATGTCATTTGTACGCCATGTAGTCTTTACTGACTGCAATGTAAATGTATCCACGTCAATATGCTGCGCTAAGAGCTAGTGACGTAGAATAAAAAGTGAGAAAGACTGCTTATGGTGGGTGGAACACAGGACTTTCAACCAGGAGACCGGTGTGCGCAACCGATGTTTTGCTTTGAAAGTTACGTTAGTGGCATTTGTCACATTTTTAGTGACATTTGTGACGTGTCGTGGATAATCCGTGCCACAAACAGAATCAGTAATTTTGTGCATTGGAGCTCCATCGACTTGTGATTGAAAACACTGTTGTCATTTCATGCAACACATGTTCAAACTGAAGGACCTCAAAAGCCAACAAAAGCTATCACGATGTGATAATTCTGCAGATAAGTGTTTGCCATGTTTGGCCTTTTTAGGATATACTTAGTTGCTTTCTTCCTTTGAGTTAGTCTAGATGAGAAGATTGACGCCAATCTCGAAAGTAGTATCAATCTTCTTATCTAAATCTCGGCAAGAAAGTGTATTTCTCAAAATATGTCAAACTATTAGTTAAACTTCATCAACAGTGATTATATAGGCCTAGTTTTGCAATGAACCAAATGGAACTGATTGAACCAGCAACATACTGAACTCATTACGGAGATAACAAGGTCAGAATTACATATGGTACTCTTTCCAGAAACACTACTCTGATTTCACAACATTTATTTATTCATTTAAAATCCTAAATGCTGCGACTAGAGAAAGCCGAGGAGGTGACAAGCCCCCAGGGACGGAGCAGTGCTCCAATTTTGGCTTATTTTGGATAAAATCTCATCATGGGATAAATGAGCACTGACTTGTGAAAACAAAAAAGCAAAATCTTAATTAATGAATATATAAATATTAAGAAACTGCTGTAACGTCACAAAATATTTCATTCAACATGAGTCATGTTTCACTCACTATTCCCAGTTGGCATCCAATATATTGTATATACTATTCTATTTCATTCCAAACACGGTTTCATTCTGTTTCCTCAGTAATTACTTTGAGTTTATGTACATACAGCATGTATACTTCCTGTATTGTGGTTGAAGGCTACTTCTCTACAGCATTACCGGTGTCTTGCTGCATTCAGGTAGCTGCCATGTCCTTTATACTCATGGAAAACATTCATGTCAGCACGACACTTGTCCCTGAACCTATGACCTCAGTCATTGTTCCAAATGATATTTCTACACAATGAGTTGCTTGGTGCTCTCATGTCCACGAACATGTGCTTTCACATGAAAGAGTCTGAATATGTTACTGAAGGGACAAACACGTTTTATTCCTTTTGGTTGGGCACTTAAAAGAGAACATGGCAAATACTCCACTCTTTTTCATCTGGACACATTGTTCTTGCCGAAAAAACTGATTGCATTGACACTGCATGTGTTTGCATAAATATCCAGAGATCATTAAGAATATTCAAGCGTTGTATTGTTCTTGCAAGTTACAGATTGCTAGGAGGAGACATGCATACCAATTTGACCAAACCAAATAGGCTAAAAAAGACAGACAAAAGTAGCTTAAATGTCCATCTAATATTTATAAAACTGATCATAATATATGCAGGGTTTAATTTCAGGTTATGCAAATACATAACTATGACATTGACTTTGATATAAATGTATAAGTGAAAGAATGGATTCAAAATTGTGTTCATAGTAGGCCAACCCGGTCTCAAATTCCGCCGATTGGGCAGTGCCCCTCGGCATCGGAACACAACAAAAATACAGTAACGGCGGCGGTTAGGTTTAGGTAACAAAACCATTTTGTTAGGTTTGGGGAAAACATCATGGTTGGGCTTAAAATACGTACGTAAATTAAGTAAAATACGGAACCAACGTAACAGATGTATGGAAAACACGTCACTAACGCTGAGGATCTTTTCTTTCCCAAACCTAACAAAGCAGTTTTGTTGCCTAAACCTAACGTTAAATTGTTTCTGTGGTGGCGGCGCATCATTTTAACACATTACATGTTGTTAAGAGGTCGGGGTCATTTCACGTATTTTCTGTGATATCTACACTTTTACGTGGTTCTCCTTTTAAAACGAGTCAACTAGAAGTATTAAAAATGTAGCCAGTGATGGTGCAGACAGCATTTTCCGACCAACTCATTGAGCTAATATTAGCTATTAGAATCTGCCGTTGTTATCATTGTAAACTGCATTTGTGCCATACGAGAACGAGTAAAGTTTAACAACAACTAAGGAGCCTTTTCTCCTCCAACCTTTGTTTTAATCATCATTCATTGTCCGACCCTGATGTTTATTCATGTCATTGTCTCATTTCAATAAGTCCTTATCTCTTTTGTTCAAGAAACATTCAATTCTGGATTACGTCCTTTTTTTATTCAGCCCACGTAACTGAACAAAAAGCAGCAATCACAGAAAGTCAAAGATACAGAGGTCAAACATGCTCACTGCCCAAAGGCAGTATCGGCTATGCATGCAAAATAATTAAGGTGAAGTTGCTTTGCTTTGGGGAATGACAAGACATCTTTTATGTCACATTATCTAAACATTTATTCAACATTTTACAGAAAGATCTTGACTGGAGGCAGTTTCGGATCAGTCTGAGTGAAGGCTGTGCTCGAAGCTTTGTTTGATGTTCCAGCATGATCAGATTAACTGAAAGATGACTCAGCCTCGCATCTCAGCACAGTGTGGATTAGGAAAGGAAGATGGACGGATGTTTCAGAACTTCACTATAAACATGAAACATAACTCTGAATTGAAACACTGTATTTACTAGCTGCGACAGCGTGTAGCAAAATGTGGTCCTGGGGACACCGACAGTAGGCCTATTACTACTACTACTGAAGTGGTGTTGAGTGTTTTGCCAGGTGGACAGATTTTGTGACTGTGATAGCGTCGCAACCGTGCAAGATGCAGTCACAACATTTTACAGGTGTGTAGCTGATGTCAAAATGAAGGCTTCATTTTGTTCAAAGATGGATGTGGTCCGAGCAAGGGCGCCAAAAGAAGGTAGGAAGTAGGGACGGGCCATTGACGGCATCACTTTTCAGTCGCAGTAGACACATGCTTAATGTTGTGAATTATACAAAAACACGTGCTTAGGTTTAGGCAACAAATCCACTATAGTTAGGTTTAGGAAAAAAACAAACATGGTGGGCTTAAAATTACTACGTATTTACAATGAAAATGTGTCTGTACGTTGTGTACACAGGTCACGAAGGAGCAGCTGATTGTAAAGTTAAGTGAAACGTAACGCACAGGCCACAAACACGGTCTCCTGGATGAAAGCCTTTTTGTTTGACCCATCAACTTCCATTTGCTCTTTAAACAACGTCACCACAGCACTTTCTCTGAGAATTTACTGTTGCCGTAGATGGGTTTATATTGTAGTTAAGGAAAGCCTGGTACATCTCAAACCAGCGCTATAAGCTGCCTTGTGCGGCGGTATCGAACACCGAAAGCCGTGACAAAGCGTCGGTATTTTATGCCCTGGAAATGAGAAAGGGCTGCTGGCCCAATTTGACGAAAGGCTCTCTCTAGAGCCAGTGTTTGGTTTGTCCATTCTGCTTTACTGTAGAAACATGGCGGGGCAACATGGCGGACTCAGTGAAGAGGACCCGCTCCATATGTAGATATGAAGGGTTCACTCTAAGCTAACGGAAACACAACAATTCTTAGTTTCAGGTGATTATACACTAATGAAAACATAGTTATGAATATTATATTCCATTTCGGCTAATAGATCCTCCCCAATTGTCTTTCCTTTCAGTGTATCATAACCTTATAATACTAAGGAATATTTATTTTTCATTCAGAAACCGTGTGTTGCGTCTCTAAGCATGTCTTTAAAGACTGTAGGCTGGAGAAAACCTGTTGATGCCAATACCAAGACTGTTGCTAGGCAACTGATCAGTCTCGCAACTGATTTAGATTCACTCCGATTCAGTCAATTTTCTGTTTTCTGTTTACAAAGTTTAAAGTGTGAGTTCAAGGTTTTTAGAAAACGCATCAGTCCCTCAGACGCCAACTCATCTTAAACAACTTTGTCTCACGGAAAAATAACACTGAGTCACTGCAGTCAAGCCTGCCTTCACACTTTGTCACAGAATAATTTAATTTGTATTAATTAAACCTCCGTGTTCTGTCATATATGTCGTTGAATATAACAATTATCACCAAAGAACTCGGGGCTGTAACTTAAGCTTAAGAATTTTATATAGCATTTACAAGTGGAAATAATCTCATATTCAACATTAATTTGAATATTTTAATGAAGACACATTACCAGCTCCTGATTCTGACCTTAAACCACCAATACTCTTTGCACATTATAATAAAGCTGTACATTATCAAACTTACCACCACCAAGTGAAGGGACAGACCTCAAACCACAAAGCGTTTCTAGGTAGACAGTTCAACATGAGCAATAAGCGCTGGCGCAAGTACTTGAATATCTGAGGGGGAGGAAGTTGTGAATATTATACACCTTCTGCTTCAACGTGATAAGATGTGCATATTTTATACCTCATATCCTCAAGATCAAGGGTGCAGGTTATGCAGATTGCAGGCTTAGTTTTAGTTACTTGCATAGTTTTGGGGTTGTTGTATTTGATTATGCTGCATACACATTTTGTAATGCTTTATAGATATCTGTGAAAGCTGGACACTGAATGAAAGTTACAATTCAAAACTAAAATGCAGTTTGCCGTTGGGTGATTTCTGCTAACCAGCTAGAGAGCTCTACCATAAATTGGTGACATTAATATTATCTGTGGCAAGAAGGGGGGGTGACAGCTGCACATCCATTTCATTATTGTTTTTGCACTGAGGATGTTATCAAAACCTTCCAGCTGGGACTTTCTGAGTCATGCCAGGTCAGGTCAAGACAATACATTATGTACAATATATGGCATCTATAGCATCAACTGTAAATCTATAAAATAGCTGCATTTGTTGTGCAATCAGATGTGTTGAAGAAGCACATAGCAAAGCCAGAAAGTCTGTAATAAATAGAAGCAATAATGATGTTGATCTAGATTTTGCAACTGGGCTTTGCTCTCCGACCCATTTAGTTTTGTTCTACTTTCTTTTATTGAAGTTTTCTGTCATTACAAAATGTTTCATGCATGTCTTCCTTCACCAAGGCTTCAAGCGTGAAAGAGGCAGTAATCAAAATTTTTATATAAACGATAGATCACTTGTATGTACTTGAAAGGGGGAACTCGTAGTGACAAAGCCTTAGAGAATTAGCCCCTCAGCTCGATAGAGCATTTTATCGTCTTCCAGCTAATTGTTTTGGTTTTACAGCCCGTAACTTTGCTGTTTTGATTCACTCTTGCACTCACAGATGACAAAGTTAGCTACTAGCTGGGTGAACCAACCATGTCTCTCACAATAACATTCCCATACAACTAAACTGTATTCTCAATTATGTTTCGAGGGAAACATATTTTCCCCTGGAAAAAAAAAAAAAAAAATGCAGCAAAACTTCTTGGTTAGGTTTAGGCAACGAAACTACTTTGTTAATTTAGTAAAAAAAAAACTAAATGGTTTGGCTTAAAATGACTGTTATATATTTCCCTCAGTAGTTGGTGGAGATGCAAAACAGAGCTAAAAGGAGAGTGAAGATGCGTAATTGTTATAAATCTTTATCTTCCTGTTTTTATTTTATTTTGTAAAAATATTTCTGGTGAGTCATGCTGCTGTCGGGGGTGTCGCTAAACCACGTATACAATCAAATGTGATTCTGTGAAGATCCTAATTGTTACGCCTCCAAACAGTTTTCTTTTGTGTCCGTAATTACGTATAGTATACTGAGTACACCGCCTAGTGTTCAACGCAAGGAAATGCATCTGTGGTATCGATGGATAGAAACGCAACCGCAGAGATGGGAGAGAAGTTAATTTTGTCCGTTTTTCGCCGTCCAGTCTAGACCAGTCACATTTAATGTTATACATTTTTTCTTTGGTGAAAAGTTCAACGACATATTTAGCTAACACAGGTAGCTGTGTAACATATAGAGTGTTTGCATATTGGTTAATTTCTCTTTTAACAAAACATTTCACTAAACTTGCAAAAAGTTGCCTCAAACTTTTCACTTAGAAAAAAAACTATAAACAGAGCTCAGTTATTAATTCGCTAACTGCACATGAAGTTAGCATAAAAATGCTTACTTTTTATTATACTATATTTATTTTTTGCTAACTTCTTGTGGCACACAGCATGGTGTGTCTGAAATCTGCTGCAGAAGTGCAAATTTTTCAATATACTCAATGCAAAAAAAATGGAAGGAGGAGTTTCGCACATCGGGGATCACAGAGGTTCCCATAGGAATGAATGGACTTCCAGTTGACTCGCATATTTACACAAGTAAATCCCATGACGATAGCTCCAGAATATTCCTTTATTGATATTAAAATGTAAAAATGACTGCATACTGTATAGCTTTGAATTGAATGTTTGTCCCCTTTAAGACTACTACTAATGTCTCTCCTCTGGAGTAGCTTATCCCGCACTCACACACCCCTGCATGATATGATAGAATGAAGTGGTAATTGGATTTCCATCTTCGCGCTGAAATCCGATAGACTGCTGCCAAATGCTAATCTCTTATCTACCTGTCAATCACTGCGGAACAGTATGACAAAGCAGAGAAGAAGAACACTGACTAATCTGGTAGCGGTGGAGCACAGCTGTTCTTTGTCACATCGTGGAGCTCGTTCAGTGACATGTTGCTTACCTCATGACTAGGCACAGTTGGTGTGATTTTACCCAGATGCTACCTGCCAAATTGATGCTGCTCTAGCCTTTCTCGATAAATCAAGGCCACTGTCCTTTCTCCTCCTCGTCAAACCGGATCAGACGATTTCCTCTGACAGACTGAGCGCTGTTTACCTCTTGTTTTCGCAAATTGCCCATCACGTGGATGTTTTTTTTTTTTTCTAAATTCAATTTAAATTGTGCTTGTACGTGGTCATTTCCTCAATCCTCAGGGTTGATTAATGATTTGGAGATGTGCTCTTTTCCTCAGACAATTCGACGTCTTTGTCTGACGATGTAGATTTATTGCCAGATCTGACAAAGCCCCATTATTCAGCATCACTCCCCAGAGCTGACAGAGTGGATCTGGCACCGGGGCATTATGGACCACAAGCATCCATTAGGACCCAGAGAAGGGGCGGGCCAAACACAACGTCTGACAGCTTGGGCTTTTGAATTTAATTAAATGTGTCACAGGTTGCTGCCTATTTATGGCCTGGATGCAGTAATAGGGGACAGGCTGTAACTCCTGCGAGCGCAGCAAGAACATTTTTACCTCATTTATCTCCCGCTGTGAACGAAGAGCCACATATTTTCAAAATGTGAGCACTTGGGAACCGTAGCTTTAACAAGATGCCAGACTTTTGAAATTAATTGTTAGAGAGAAGATAAGGTTGATAGAAAAACACATGGCGGTATTGCCTGTCAGCTCCGAATAACAATATTATAATACAACTCAATTTAGGGCTTTTAAATCCTTTAAACTCCGGAGCCAATATTGGTGAATAAAAAACAACTACAATCCACAGCTATACATTTGTGATGTCTTCAAATTGTACCAGAGAGATGATAAAAAATTCAAGGGAGACTTGATGGATCCATATTAGATTTCTCTGAGCATTTGCTATGACATGAACTTCATTTTTCTGGCAGCAATAATCAATCCATGCTGGAAAAAAAAAAGTACACATTATCCCGGCAGATTGAGGAGCTGAGCGCGTTTGTCTCTGATAAAAAATTGATTTGTCCTAAGGCATGCTAGCTGAATAATATATTTGAGGGCTGATAATCAGTCATGTCTTGTTTTTTATATTATGCAATGCAATAAGTAGCGTGATTTGACTGTGAAATATGTTGTGCTATATCGGTTTTGTTTTCTCAACTTTTGTTTTCCTAATTTTTCAGTGTTTTTTTTTAACCCTGAAGGCTTGGTTGGATAAACATTTGTGCTTAGTCATCCTCCTTTCATGTCCTAAATCTAGTTTAGACTGGATTTGTTTTGACGACCTAAATTTGAAAGCTGTATTCTTTTCAATTTTATCAAAAGCTTGTTTGTGCTATTTCATCAGACATAACAACATAAGATGGCAGTTGTAAATGGAAACAGTGGGCAATGTGATTGCAAGGGCAATGTACATTTAATCTTACAGCCATTGTGAATATATCTATTCATAAAAACCTTACCTGTACATGAAGATGTTTTACTGATGTTAAGTGTTATAGAGCAACTGTGACTACATCCTATTTGTGCCTGTTTGCAGAAATAGAAAGGCTGGAATAACTTTAAATCCCTCAGTAAAGAAGAGATGTTTATCTACTGAGTACTTTCTGCTCACACCAGCGCACGTAGAGATGTAGTGTGATCTGTGGCTACCAAGGTAACCTGCTTCTGCCGCCGAGGGCTCTGAAAGGACCTGGCAGGGTTAATTAATTAGACATGAAGTGACAGAAACGGAAACAACATCTGAGACCACCAGAGAGTCAGGTTCAGCCTCGCAATTTCAATACAGAGCCTCGTGAAGTTTTCACGTGAGTTTTTCTTTGCTTGTGTTTATTTCGAGAAACTATCCGAATCATTTCCCCCCCCATGTCATCTTCATCTTTTAATATATGGAGGTTAATTTCTGTGCACTCTGAGGAAGGCAGTAATGAAAGGAAAAGCCATTAGCTGTGCATATAAGAACCACCTCCCTGCCTCTTTTGCGAGCCGACAATGATCCAGAAATTAGGATAATGTTTAGAGTACGAATGACAGTCCATATTTCCATGGCAGGAGCCCAACAGAGCATTTTAGCGCAATTTAATATTTGATAGGAACCCTTCCTGTTATGGAAACCCTGTGTTTCAGATGGAGGAAGATCACAATAGACAGGATGTGGTCAGTAGCTCGGATGTCAGCTATACAAAAACAAAGAAAACATGCAAGCTAACCACAAGATGACATCTTGCGGTTGATTTTTTGGAGTGTGCTGGTGGGAATGCAGCTCTAATAAGTGAAAAAGCACAAAAGACAGATATGCCATCACTTGAAATCATCACCAACCAAGTATAAAGCCCCCCCGTGGGCCTTGTCTAGAACCCATTGTCACATCCAAGGCATGTCTAACAGCAATCATCCAATGCTTATTGAATTATCACACACAAATAAAAACGCAATTGGACTTCTGTACAGACGAAGAAGAAGGAGGGATCTGACAAACCCGTTTGGAAAAAGAAAACTGATGAAAAACAGACAGCTGCAGGCGAAACACAGCATCGCAATGATCTAATTACTTTCTTCCGCACATCCTCCACAATTACAGTACAGCTGCCTCCCCAAATCACTGGGTATGTTAATAAGTAAAATATCTCATGCTTCAACTCTATTACACGGAAACAAACAGAGAAGTCCCTGGCTGAGCAGGCGGGCTAATTGGAGCTCCGTATGAAGGATCCTCAGGTGTTTATTACAGTTTGTCAGGTATTTAGTTTTGAGATATTATGTGTTGCTGTTGTGTGTTCCAACTAAACAATGACAAATGTTTAAAATGCAAAAACAAATGGAGAAAAAAGACTGTAGAAAAATGCTCAAGGGGGAAAGAATAACAACTAAATGTTTTCTATTTAGTGTGAGAAATTAAGGCCCCTTCAATATCAATCAATATAACATTAATTGTCTAGTCTAAGTTCAGAATGAAACTAAGAGTGCTTCGATCAATCGGTCACCGATCGTTACCAGACGATATTCGTTCTAAATAGTTTTTTATCATTGATCTCTATAAAGGCTGATCAGATGATGCATGAATTCTGAATTGAAACATTTTCAATACTCATTTGCCTGTTTTTTCTCACCTGCTCTTTAATTAAAGACACAGCTGGAGACACACACACATATGCGTGGGCCCAGTGCTGCGGTTCGCCGTCTGTCTGATCTATATTTTTCTGCGAGTGATCTGGCAAGGAAACACATTGATAATTTATGAAAATGATATAGGCCTAAAGGATATATTATATGATATAAATTGGTCCATCTGATTCTGATAAATGATAAAATATGCATGTTTGCATTACCCGAGAGCGATGGTCATAATCTCCGGTGAAAATAGTTCCCTCAAAGCACAATTTGAATAGTATCAAAACAGGCTAGAGTTAAAGTTCTACATGTCCTTCTATAAATTAATGTGTAGCTGATCTGTAACTTATCAGTGCGTGCCTCCCTTTGTGTGTGAAAGGTGGGAGAGAAAACATTGTTTTGACCGCAGAGAAAATGCTGTTTTTGAAAGGCTAAACGCCAACAAATATGGATTGAAGCATAACATTTTGTTAGATAAAAACATGTTGTGAATTTTGGAAATTATTACATCTATCTCTTTTCAAATGTTTAGATCACACTAGTCGGAAACATCCTATCCAACCACTACTGGAATCTAATTCTATAAATAGTAAATAGAAACCTAATATTCACTACCAAGCCTGTTTGTAACTGTTTTTAATTTTGAATGTCAATGTTATGAGTGAAGATTCAAACTATTTGGTAAAGCCCTTGTGAAACCAGCAGATCTAATGACAATGACAGCGAGTATGAGATACAGTCTGAAGTCACGGAGGCCGCTGATGCCGTGGCTCCAGCCGAAAGGAAGCAAAAATGTTTTGTTTGTGATGATGTCATTCTTTATATAGCCTGCCTATCAGTTGTTTTTAAGCTCAATAAACACAGATAACATCAGATAACACTGATCGGAGCAAGCTTAAATTAAACATCCTTATGTAACGTTGAAGTTTAACACTCAATCTTTCATGGACATTTTTTTGACTTCACCTTATTTCAACTGAGCTCTACCCACTTTAAACCAATGAGACAAAAACACATCCAGTAATCTCTCGTGTGAAATCTGTTGAAACATTGGCAGAAAATGTTCATGGAGAGCCCCATCACTAAGAGTAAAAGCTCATTGGAAAAAGTAGGTTTTCAGGGCCTTTAATATTATCATTAATGCTATGATGTACTGTGGCATAAATCACAGTCTTTTCAGCCTCAATGAGCATGGTTTTTAAGGATACAGGATCACTCATCTGTTTTAGGACACATTAAGCTGATGTATAGCTACAACTCTGGTATGAAAGGACTGAATATATTTTTCTTAAAAAAGAAAGAAAAACTTTCATTCATTCTTGACACTAGTGAAGTAAGAGTTGAAGGTCTGACCACAAGCAGGAGAGAAGCGACGACACCCTGTCATTGTACACAAACACCTTGGCGCCTCACTATATCAGCCGTGATGCTCTCATATACTTGAGTAAGAAAGGCGTGCTTAGCTTGCATGCATAATTGATCGAGTCACTGGGTTAGATGAAAGACGGATATGCTGTTGAGCACAATGAGAGTCGGAAAAAAAACGTTTCCCTTTGGCTGGGCCCTAATGTGAAAGGAAATGGACTGCCACTTATCGCAGATGCACTGTTATGGATGTCTTGTTTTCTCGAGCGAAGCCTCTCTGGCTGTTGCCAAAATGGATACACGATGGTCAAAAGGTTAAGAGGGAGGATTTATAAATAGGACTGCAATATCAAGTCGTATGAAGACGATTTGAGCACTTATTTGATTAAGAAGAGGGCTCGCTGGGTGAGGCACACACCATGTTTGCTGGGTCTGGGATTTGAATTTGGTTCATTCCTCATTCTGTCCCAGTCTGACCTGGATCACTCAACTTTAACATGTAAAATAAAGCCAACAACAACAATGTTTTGGAAGTTACTACTTCTGAGTAGTAAGTCTAAGTCTTCCAAGTCTTCCCATGAGATCAGGTTGGGTGTTCTTTGTGCTTTATGACACTTATCCACAATATAAAATGTGACGATTTTGAAAGCTGGAAGAGTGATGCTTCTCCTGCATTCTTTCCAGAGACATTTCTGTCACTTACATCCATAAACTCACATTACTTTTGATTGGTGATGATCTTCCATAATTGCTTTTTTAGTGTGTCTCTGGTGCTTCAAATTGTTCACAGCTATAAACTGCCAGCAGGCACAGACAGGTCTATCTTTCCACCTATGGCATTTTGATTTTGTGACATCTTACTCATCTGAGGTACGAGTTCATACAGCATCACAGAACTGTTCATCTTCCTCTGCTTCATCCAGAAAGTTTCATTTGATGCTTTATTGAAGCTGCTTTATTGCTACTCCACATAATCTGTCATCTACTGTGCCCACCAGCGCTACGCTGCAAAATGGATTGTGGAGGCAAGTTGGACCGACAGCTACTTGAATAAAACTCTCAATAGCATCAAAAAGTTAGACACCTACAGTTTTTCCCATCTTTTACTTTTTTTATTTTTTCAGTTTTTATGTCCCATCACATATTGTTTTGTGTGGTACACAGCTGCAGAGAAATGGAAAAATAAAGCTGCTGTTGTATGTTTTAGTTTTTTTGTCATTCATTGGAAACCATACAAATGGAAAAATTGTGTTTCAAAAGATGTCATCCGTCTCTAGAAACAAAAAAACGACAGCTCGTCTTCAATATGCAGTGAAAGGGCTACAACTGAATGGGACCATCTTCTGCTCACAGAAATAATGTGTTTTGTTGTCATTCACTGTTCACTGCTTCTGACTGATGACTTTCAGATTGCAAAATAGATGCACTCTGGCATTCTGCCACAAATGTGTCCCAGTACTTTACTTCACGTTTATAGAAGCAAGACCACATTTACCTGCTAGATGGTCTGACAAATGCAAGTCCAGCATTCACTTTCTTTTTATCTCTGATTTTGCTCTTTACCAATTCATTAGCTGCTAAATACTCCACTAGTTGTTTGTCCACTTTAAGTACTTATCCGGTAGAGTGCTTTTTTATAGCATTAAATAACTAATTAAAACCAAACTTATCAAATAAATGATCACTTGAACATACATCAGCATGATGACCATATTTGGGAAAAATGTATTTGACGTGTACTTTGACTTTTTAGCTTTGCCCCATGACCCATCCACTAACATGGAGGAGGTGGGATTTCTGACCTATACTGCAGCCAGCCACCAGGGGGCGATCCAGATGTTTGGCTTCGATTTTGGTGAGCAGTCATGTCGTCCATGTTGATATAGAGGACACAATGAAGTAAAACAGAAAAATATATATATTCATATGTATATACACAGTATTACATCTGCATGCCTATACATTTAAATCAAACAAATAATGATTAAACTGGGTATTGTGCTTTTCAGAGTAATGGTAGTATAAAAGAACAGAAATGATATGTCAACCTTAGTCTATATGGTTAATGCAATAGCCCTACTTAAAATAATTGTTATTTTCTTATTTTCTTTTCTTATAGATACACCCTTACAAAAAATTATATTTCAAGTTTATTTTATGAAATATACTTAAGTATAGTTCAAGTAATCCCAAGCATACTTTATGTAATAAGTATACTAATATCAATGTACTAGTAGTATACTAGTAAGTGTACTACTTCAATACTTATTGGGAATAAATTGGCCCAGTTTTTAGTTTATAAAAGTATACTTTAAATGTAGGAGTAGTAAACTCTGAGTACACAACTAGTTTACATCCAAGTTGCATTTTGTACTACAACTAGAATATGAACTATACTACAAGTGAACTCATAGGTATACTGTTATTTTAAAACTTGTAGCCCACTTTTTAGTTTATGAAAGTACACTTTAAAGTATACTCTCAGTAAACTACTAGTTTAATAGTTTATACTGCAAGTATACTTGTAAGTTTTGTTTAAGTGAACTTATAGTACTTAGCCAAATATACTTATACTTTCTGCAAATTTTTCAATATAAGCCAAATATGCTTGGATTTTTCTGTATACTTGTCGGTATAAGGCAAGTACCTAAGTATAATTTTGTTAAGTATGTCTCTGATAAGTATATAAAAAGTAAACTAAAAGCATACTCTCTTATTTTAATTAATTAGCACACTTGAATAAACTTATTTTTTGTAAGAAACCTGATACTCATACAGCCCCAACAACCTTCACCATTAAGGAAGAGTAGCCTTTATGTAGCCTAAGAGGCGAAAACCCAGTGCATAAAAAGTCCACACACATTTGTTGTGTGTCACTTAGTTTTTGGGTGATTTCATTAAACTCAAGTTGATGTAACAATATACACTGTGTAAGTTTAAGAGCCAGCAGGGACAAAGGTCTTCACTGCCTCACGACAGATGTTATAATGGAAAACGACACATGCAGCTGCTTTGCATTCTGGTGGATGCTTGTGTCCAAAGCTTACTCGGTGCCATCAGTGAATACAGTATCACTATTATTCAGCTGTCTGGCTCTCTGACTGGGAAAAGTGTGTTACTTGAGTGCCAATGTGATTTTGCACCAAAGAGAGCATCCAAACAAGCAGATAAGCAGAAGTCTCAGTGGGAGTCAAGCTTCTTTTTTTTTGCCCATTCACAGTGCTAGGATTTTCACAACAAAAGCCCAAGGCCATCAGTCAGTGGGGATTGGGAATCGATTCTTCTGTGTCCAATAACTTGACACCCACGACTTTTCTTCTAGGGTTTCCACGCCTCCAACATTGGTGAGGATGCCATTGCACCTCCCAGTGGTTCGTGCATGGATATTATTATTGTCAGAAGAAGCTTTCCTGTGAGAGCTTCGAACAACAAAGGTTAGTAAGGTTAGAAACCATAAAAGATGAAACAGCCTACAGATGTTCAGGGTTATAGAATATCAAATCGTGACGCTTGTGTTATGAATCTACAATTACAGATAGTTGAAACACTTTAATAGACCCTGACTTTTGTCATCATATCCTATTTCAGAATCTCTGATCTTTTGTAGTTTAGAATTTAAAAGCAGTTTTTCTCAGTGCCCTATGCTGAATGCATCTGAAGTATTTCTGTCTCAAACCATTAGTCAATGAGTTTTTATGGTGCACTCTCTGATCTAATTAACCTGTACTAGCATGCTTCTTGGTTGACATTATTGTAACCAGAGAGCACTTAACCATAAGGTGTAAATGCACTCAAGACACATTGAGAGTGGACTAATTTGACCACCCAAACCACCTCCGGAGATTGGACATATTAGAACATGTTAACAATAACATTTAAAAGCGCTGTTTCTCTAGCCCGCACAGTAGAGCAATAGCTTAAACAAGCTGTTCAGACTATAACACAGCATAAAGTGGATATTGCAGGAAAGACAGGGTATTAACAACAAATGTTAATGAGAGGATGTGATGTTCTGCTGAGGGAAAGGTTAATATCAGGAAAACTATGACATTAACATACAAAAGAATTACAATATTCGTAAAAAAAAATTAAAAATAAACGGACAAATAGAGATATAACTTTACTTTTTTAATGCAAAGTTTTTATTTAATAACCTGCATGCATCTGTGGAATCACACATACTGCAACTCCTTATTAGTAGGTTAAAATGTATCCTCCACTGCCCAGAGTATCTCTTCTCAGAAGTTGATTTAGCTGTTTGACCCGTGGCACTAGAAGCACTTTTCATTTGTACGGTTATGTCTCTTTCAGTAGGTCAATGTTGGCTAAGATTCTGGGAATGAAAATGTACTACTAACATCCACAATCCCACTGGAACTAAGAAGTGGAAACTAAACAGCTGGGCCAAACCACAAAAGCAGACAAGGCAGCGTGCTGACATTTAAAAAAAAAAGAGACGAGCGGTGCTGAAAAGTTTTTTTGTGTTCTATTATGTAAAAGAAAGTTACAGCTAAAAATATCAATACCAAAAATACAGTGGCAGCAGTAGTGATTGTCATCACAAGATGAAATAAAGGACTTGAAAGCATTCTCTGACTCAGAAGCATTAGAGATATTTTCAACAGTAAAAACAAGACTGACTGAAAGGAAAAAACAGCACTAAAACACTGTCCTGCTCTCAGTGTAAATGATCTTTCTCGCTGTAGTAAATCTCACTAACTGTATTGATCTTCCTTCCATCTGGAAATAAGTGGCTTAGGTGAGAGAGCCTCGACCATGTTGTTTTGCTCTCACATCCGTCTGTGTTGTCTGTCGCCGGCTTACAGCAGCAGTAATAATATGAATGTGATCGCTCTTGCATTCCCCAATGCATGGACTTTATTATGATTATAGTCCCCCGAGGGCATCTATAAGATCTGGTCATATGTATGGAAGTTTATTGATGACAAAAAATTTGAGAGGACTAAAAACTAATTCTGAGCGCTACTTTGAGAGCGTAATCCTGATCATGCGCGTTTTTCTGAGTCTGCTCTTTCAATTTTCTCAAGCTGTTTTGGCAGCTTCTGAACAAAAGGTTGCTTGCCAACCACTTTTGACTATTTTATGCCAATATGCCTTATCATTTTGCCTACTATTTCAGTTATTGTGGGCCTAAAGTCTGCAATGTAGATTGAAGTTCAGTGAAATTCTGATGATCCAACTGATCCGCTTACTTTCGCCTATAGTTTATTCATATCAGTATGTCGGATTTACATTCTGAATGTAACCACAGCCCAAAATAATTTAATAAAAACGTAAAAAGAAGAAATGAGAAAACACACTAGAAATAGAAGTAAATAAGAAGCTAACACTATATAGCTAGTAAATACTTTTAAATTAATCTGACTCCCAAAATTACAAGATCTTGCCTACAAATTGAATGTGATTTCAGTCATTCCGTGTCAACGCATTTTGATTTTTAAGATAATACAGACATGAAACAATGCTCTTTGTCTTCATCTGGTGGTTAAAAAATGCCCAGCTTTTATTTTGAATGTAGAAGGAAGGAGTCTACCTGGATGACCCTTCACTTCCTGGTTAAATTGAACAGGTGACGGTCTGCTATCATTTTGATTTTTGTGCTCAGGGGATTCAGACTGCCAAACAGATTTGATCATTACAAGCTCAAATGTAGTTACACAATTCCTCTCGCTGCTCAAATCATCTGTTACGCTCACGTTTCTGTCACCCCTCATGCACAAATCAGTGCCTGTGCGCTCTCAAAGGTTGACTTGCGCTCAAATTTGTTACGTGCTCTCGATTATTTTGACATCAATATATTCATGTCACGAGTCACGACTTCTCAAGAGCACTAGGTAGGGGGAATAAGTGACCGAGTAAGTACCCACTTTTTTCTCAATCGAGATCTGTTATTTACTAATCAACAATAAGATATCCTAAAGACTTTCTGCACTGCCCCCATAACCCTTTGACTCTTAAGTGTAAGGCATTCAGTGGTTCTTGAAAGCGAGCATCACTCTAAAAAGCCAAAAAGCCTGCTAACAACATGCCAGCTGGATGAGGAACATGCACTTGGAAGGTTGACAAAAGAGACGCCAGCCCATAATCACACTGGGCAACGGGAGCCCAGTGTGATTCTTTCTAATTGTAGCTTTGCTAATTATTCACATCAAACCGTGGGACACAAATGCACCCTCCCTATCATCAGTAAAAAGCTGACGAGCATTATCATTGATTCAGTATGCCAGTGTGGATGCTACCCTTTATGCATCAGCTGCCAAAACCTGTTCAAAATCAGGGGATGTTACAGGAACTGAGAAGCAGTCATAAAATGAACACAAAACTCACATCAAAGTCTGGCTGCAGATGTTGTTGGCCATCCATGAACCCACAATTCACTTTCATGGTTAAATCATACAGTTTTCAGTGGAGTATCTGTTGCACTGCCTACTGTCAGCCCACCTTGGATCAAGGAGAATCTACCTGCCCTATGGGTATGTCACTAAAACTACACATGAATAATTCAAGGCCTCCGCTGTCACTCTTGTGCTCTAAAATAACGTGATGTCTCATGATGACATCTTTGTCCTTGTCTTTACTGAGAGGGATGGCTTTCACTGTCCTCTGAGGTGTACCTCCAGGTTTTTTTATCAAATACCCCTTAACGTTAAAAATATATAATAAAAAAATATTTCCATTGAAAAATTCATCGAAAATCTATCTTTTGAACACACATCACCTGCCGGCTCTGAAAAGTTGGTAGATTGCTCCTTCACAGAGGACAGCAGCTGTCCGCTTGGATTCACAACCGTTGCAATGGATTCATTCCAACGGCAACAAAACATTAACAGGAACTTCTAAAGCCACTCCTAATCCATTTTCTACTGTTGATCCAGACACTCTTATTTCTCCACAACAGAACTCCCTGTCTCCTAGCTTTAAAGCTTTATTTAAAAAATGTATTAACCAAGAAAAAACATAATTGAACATACGGATCAATAGCCTCTCATGTATTACCATTACATTTGATTCACAGAGCTAAGCATTCGATTTTCCAAAAATGTATACCCGTCGATAAAACCCAGAGTGTAGTTTAACAACAATTAACCGGCAATGCTCTAAAATACAATATAAATATTAACATTTTATTTTATATATGAAAATATCAAATATAAGAAAGACACATATACCAGTATAACTGAATGAGTTTCATGTTGTACAAACTTAGCAAGGAGATATGTCATTTCCGGCTAAATTTGTCATTTCAAGTAAAGTTTCTGGAAAAGGGGGCGAAACTTTGGAAATGGGTTTGATTTTATTGTTATTATTATTATTTTTATTATTATTATTATAGTGCAGTGGACAGAATATTTTTTCACCAGGATGTTAAAGGTCATATTAATAACATTTTTATGTAGACTAAAAAAAAAAAAAAAAAAATAATAATAATAATAATAATAATAATAATAATAATAATAATAATAATAGTCTACATCCACAGAGCTTTTAGAAATGTCCCCAATAAAATTTTGTGATTGTAAATAAAAAAAATTAAAAAGAATCCGATGGGTCCAAAATGAATGTTTTGTTTATCTCTGTGGAAGATATCTGACCTTAGAAAAGCCGATCTCCAAGCTGAAATTACTGGAGCGGGGGAGGGGGGTGCACACTGTGCCGCACACACACACACACACCTAATGTAGGCCAATAGCTACATGTTGCAAAATGACTTCATCACTCTACCATGAAAAATTCATCCCTTGATATGACTGTCTGAGTCTCACTCCAATCGCCCATAAAATATGCAGGTTGTGTAACGAACTGGCAACCACTTGTTGTGAAGTGAATGCAATGGGATGGAGGAGGGAGAGTGCGTCATCTAGTGGCTCAATGTTATCAATAGCACCTTTAAGAAGAGTATTTTAAGATTGCGCTGTATTTATTTTTCGGAAAATCGGATACTCTGAGACTCAAATAAAATGGTAACACGAGGCATACAAACAAAAGTCAAGATGCTCCAAAAGTCAAGATGCTCCAGAAGTGGTTTGAGAAGTTTCTATGGATGTTTTGATGTGTACTGTCGGTAATTTACTTATTTTTCCACTAATGCTTCACTCCGCAGCTGCCTTTCTCAAACCTCAGACTCGAGCTCCTTCTGGAAAGTATTCTCTTCCAAAATGCATGTATCCATAAAAAGCATCCCGTATAGTCTCTTAGGGAGGATAGCAATTGTCCAGCATGCCTTGGATGGAGGATACATTAGTGTGCAGAGGTTCTAGATGGTGTTTGGAGGCTGGGGAGGTTGAAGAGAAGTCCATTGTCTTCATCCATTAGCCTAATGTGTTCTTTTCCACTCAATAGCCAATCTCGTTAATGCCCCAATGACTACTTCATGTCATGTGCTCTTCTCTTTTCACCTTTCTGTTGTGTTTGGGGTGATGAGACAGACATTATTGCAATGTATTAGTGAGTTATGCCTCCTCTAACAGATAATGATTGGTCATAATTGTTTGTATCATTCCCTTTCTAAATGCCCTGTACTCAGACTAAGAAGATGAACGATTACATGGCAGACTAAAGCCAGCTGTCTTATTGCACCTAGAAAGTGGATATACATATATCTTTTGCAAGTTTATCCTTTTACTCTCTTAAGCCTGGTCCACACCAGAGGATTTTGAAACCTTAAAACATAGGAGACCACAGACATAACAACATATTTAATATGTACCATTAATATGTACCACTCTACACTAACTAGTTTGATCTTTTCCCCAGACATGGCTTGGCCATAGAAGATACAGTTCTTATAATTGTGAAAATAAATTTTGCAATGGTCACTGCATATTTGATCAGATAGCAAGGCCTTTTTTTAATTAAGTAATGCAGTTTGTAATCTGGGAGAGACAGGAATCCACAGGAGTATAAATGAGTCAGGTGCTGGTGGAAGCCAAAATGAGAAAAGCATTTGCCACACACCAAAATAAATATGAAAATGGAAATGAGAAAAAGATTAAATGAGTGTGGGGCTGTTACAGACTGTTCCCAATCAGCCACCCAAGGCAAAAAAAAAGCAAATAAAAAAACTATCATAATTTACAGCTGTTAATTATATTTGTCGCACAGCTTAGTTTTTCAGTGAGAAATGTGCTATCTGTGTGTCCCAAATCCTCTGGAACAAAGTAATGGCCCTGATTCTGCATTCGCTCATATGCCAGTGGAAGTGTCTTTACCATCCAGTGGATGCATCCAGTAGCATCTGCCGCACAGCCACAGCAGCATATGCCTCACAGCTGTCAGTGCTGCTGAAAGGTCCAGAGCTCACTGCTCCAGGTTGCAAATATGCAAACGTGATGATTAGCCATGCAAAGTAGAGACATCACACATTTCATGATGTGCGTGAAAATATCCCGCTCACTCCAGGGAATGTTACCAAAACCTAATTTCACTGGGAAACATGCAATCGAACGCGCATGAATATGTACTATTATGCCAGATAACGTGCTTTTAAAATAAAGTTAGAACACAAAAAAAGGTATTTGGTCACAGGTGGGGAAATACTGTCATCCAAATTTTACATTGTTTTAAACCTGGCAATCTCAAGTGTTGCTATCATTACCGCTAGCTGTAGAGTCCCCAATCAAAATCTGAAAAGCACAGCAAGAGGACACAGACCACCTGCACCCAGTGCTACCAAAAAGTGCTACTGTACACAGTATGTCTGAAAATAATGAGTTCCAGATTCAGCCTCCCATTACAGCCAAGTTGTCCAGGTCGGAAAGAAAGGGGCGCCGGATATTTGAGTCTCCGGGGATTCAATTATCAGAAACCTCCGTCCGTTCTGTTTGTATGATCGAGACCATTTCTGCAAGCCACCTTTGGAAGCAGTGAGGTGGAGAGGATTTTTCTTGGCT
Source organism: Sebastes fasciatus (assembly GCF_043250625.1). NCBI lineage: Eukaryota > Metazoa > Chordata > Actinopteri > Perciformes > Sebastidae > Sebastes > Sebastes fasciatus. The sequence continues at coordinate 12,452,607 of NC_133813.1, forward strand.
GAGCATCAGAGATTGTTGTGCAGCTGCGGGCAGATGTGTGGTAGAATCAGGACAACCCTCCTGTTACGATAAACTGGAACACATACAGCACCACCACCTATTTTAGTATGTCTATTGAGCATTACAAAACACTTTAACCACTCCCTGAGCGCTCTCTGGGTCATATCTAAATCAATGACATTATTTTATTTGGTCTGGAAAAAAAAGTATACAACTGGGGGTTTAGATGAGATATCGCTGCCTTATGTGCTCCAGGCAGTGGAGAGGCATCTGACGTGCACTTGTTATATGTGTGTGTCTGTGTGTGAGTTCGTGCCAAGGGAAGCCTGGGCTCTCAGGAGCCACGGAGAAGAAAAAAATATTCCCCCCAGAGACGAAGAAGGAACAGCTGAGACTAATTTGTCGGATTACCTGGCAGCTGGGGAAAAAGTAACACGCCAAATAACCCAAGAGTTTTGCTGTGTAATTGCATCCATTTGCAATTCATATTTTTGCGTGTGTGTGTGTGTGTTTGTATTACTGATGTTGTGGGGACATAAATCGGTTTGCACAGTCACACTGTGGGGACGTACCTTCCCTGACAAAATGCACGTCCCCATAATGTAAATCATGACATTTTAGGGTGAAGACTTTGTGTAAGGTTAGGCTTAGGTTAAGGTTAGGATAAGACAAGTAGCAGTTAGGGTTAGGGTTAGGGTAAGTCTCCAGGAAATGAATTGAAGTCAATGTAATGTCCTCTAAAGTGATGGAAACATAACCGTGTGTGTGTATGTGTGTGTGTGTGTGTGAGGGGTGATGACGTTATATATTTCACAGGTGTTGGTTGTTGGTTGCAAAAACAAGACTACTTTTCTTTCCGGGCACGTCTCTTCCCTTTGTAAAGCTCGGGAGTTTTCTGCCTGCCAGCATGATGATAGGCCGACATACATTCAACAACATGCACCTGAATGAGGGAAAAGGTACTTTGTGCCAGAAGAAGAAAAGCAGAACCAGGGTCATTTGTACTGAGATTCCTTTCATAGTCTTCCAAGGACTGAGTGAAAAAGACATTTTTATTTCTTTATTTTTTTCTATTTTATTGGAATGTATCAGTCAGGGGAACAGCATCTTCTTGCGGCAGGTTCTAAAATCTGGTTGAAAAATGGTTCAAACTGATTCGTTTATTGAAAAAACGCTTACTTAAAGGAACAGTGTGTAACATTTAGGGGGATATATTGGCAGAAATGGAAATATAATATTAGTAAGTGTGTTTTCTTTAGTGTATAATCACGTGAAAATGGGAATCGTTCCTTAAAATGAGCCGTTAATATCTACATACAAAGCGGGTCCTCTTCACAGCGCTGGCCACCATGTTTCTACAATAGCCCAGATCAGACAAACCAAACACTGGCTCTAGAAAGGGGCTTTTTTGCATCAGCCACCATAGTTCTCCTACACACTTGGCACACGGGAGAAGCTTCAGTTGGTTGAAATCTGCATTCTCACCTCTAGATGCTGCCAGATCCTACACACTGCACCTTTAAATACATATTTTTCAGTGAAAGGAAGTTCAAACTTTATTAAAGTTTTATTCTTCCAGCATGATGTGCAGCAACACCACTAGAATAGCTGATTTTTGAACCCTTCATAAATATTTCAATATGCATGCACAAAAAGTTTGTGTATTTTTGTGCATACAAATGTGTGTAATATGTGTAAAACTTGAAAAATTATCCATTAAAACTGGTCTTCAAATTCCATCAAAAAAGGGTCTGGACTATATCCATCAGCATGAGTAGGAAACAATATTTTTTCATTAAGATGAGCCACAAAACAGACACAAAGTGGTGTACAAAGTCAGCGTATTACACCAGTTTACAGTTATCTGATGTGTAGATAATGATTGTCACTTTGAAACAGTCAAAGAAGAAGCCTCCCCATTAGTTTTCACCTGAAATCAGCTCATATCCATGCAAAGCTGGTGTCTGGTTGCTCCTTCCTCACAAGCTTGTTGTGCATGCAGTCACTCCTCTAACTGCAGGAAATGTTGGTTGATGATTATCTTATCTCTTCTGGCGTGATTGGATGATGTATTAATGGAACAGTGTGTGCTTAGTGGATTCACTCTACGTGTACTGTATTGAAAACTGTGCCATCCAGTGTTTATGATATGACATTTTGTCCCTTGATACACATGAAAAAACATCTGTAATATTGACACAATTGATGTATTCACCCCAAAATCACTTCATACTTTCCTGCCACAAGTATTCTCGATATTCGTCTTCATGGAAACGTTAGAGAGAACTATAGCAAACATTACAGGGAGACAGACTGGTGTTGAAAACACTTTTCTCACCCCCACATCAAACAGTAAGGGCAATGGAGCCTGGAGTCTGCTGCACACCTCCATCTCATGCATGAACATTTCAGCAGTGGGAAGTCAGTCAGTCAGAGTGGGACATTCAGTCTGATCAGCCCACTCAGTGGTCTGGCAAAATAAGGCCTGATCTCAGAGAAATATGCGAAATGAACATGACGTACTAAAATTGGAGTTTCAGAGACTTTGTTTCCTGTATTCTTATGACTTTTTAAAGGGGAGGTGTCATGCTCATTTTCAGGTTCATACTCGTACTTTGTGTTTCTACTAGAACATGTTTATTTAATGTTCAAAAAACACATTTCCTCATAGTGTCTGTCTGAATATACCTGTTTTCACCCTCTGTCTGAAACACCCCGTATTAGCGCCTGTTTCTTTAAGCCCTCCCCTCCCCAAAAAAAGCCCAGTCTGCTCCGATTGGCTTGCGAGGAAAAATATGGTGCAACTTTGGAAAGGCTGTTCTCATGCCGTGGGTTGACTGACTGGGTTGTCTTATTTCACAGTTTGTGGTTTGGTAGACACTCCAGATACCCAAATGTATTCCCAAAAGCACTGAAAAAGTTAGTTTTTCATGATATATCTCCTTTAAAAAAATTAAAATAGCAAAATAATGAGTACACTGCCACAGCATTTTAGCCTACTTTTTATTTAACTTTTAATTCTCAGGAAAGAATAATAAACAAAGAATGCTCCTAAAACCTGTTTATGCTGTTTACATGACCCGTATCAAATTTGTAATATTGTCATACTGGGAATAATAATGGAATATCAGTGTGCATGTAAACGTAGTCACTGACAGTGAGCCCACCGTCTGACTCATTTCAAACTATACTGAGACGTTGACATATTTCAACTAGAGTGTTGTTGAAGGAAGCAAAGTTGTCACCAGAATGGTCATGTCATTCACCCGTTGTCTTGCTTTCTCTGTCTGCCAATCACTCATCTGTTCTGTCACAGGCTTTTTTCTTTCCACAGCAGACATTTTTGACTTGTCGCAGTAGGAAAAGCACAGGTGTTACTCATAACATTAATGATGTCTCCGTTCTATTTGAGCCTGCCATTCCCTTAATCTGTCCTGCACTAGTCGTCAGTGTACCTATTCCCAGCTGCTGTCACCAGAACCTGATCCACACACACCCACCTGCACACCTGCTGCCAATCGCCTAATCAGCTCCCCAGTATATACTGTATATAGATCCCCTGTAGGTTGAGCTCTGTTTGCCATCCAAGCTGGAGTCCCGCCCCACACACCCGCCGAACCAATCGGGAGCAGAGTGCGGCCGCAGCTTGTCGGCGACAGAGACTCACAGACGTCAATCATGACGTCTCAACACCCTTTTTATAGCATCAAATAACTAATTAAAACCAAACGTATAAGAAAAATTAACACTTGAACATAGACAGTGTGATAAGAACTACCTAAAATGACAGAAACCATCTTTGGGAGAAATTTATTTGACTTTGTTCTTTGATTATTTTTAGTTTGGCCCATGTCCCCATCCACTAACATGGAGGCAGGACTATACTGCAGCCAGCCACCAGGGGGCGATCGAGATGTTTTGGCTTCACTTTTGGGGAGCTGTCATGTCGTCCATCTATATATACAGTCTATGGTTAGAAATGATTCAAAACTGAACTTGCTGAATTGTCTTGTTTGCTGAAGAAATCATTTCAATGTTACAAGATATCAGTGTAAAGTCATGTGTTTACTTTAGTACTTTATGACTTTTCTGACCCTATCTAATTTGGCCTGATGCAGTAAACCCAGTCCATGCATCACGCTGGTATATTCGACAGGGAGACCGTGTTAGAGCTGCTGGGCCTGAATTCAAGCCTCAGCAACCTGACCTTTGATTTTTTTGTCCTCAGGAGGATCCATAGAAAATCACTAGGTCACTATAATGCCAGAATCTGATCTATCTGGTCTTTTCTTCCACTTCAGAGCATCAATGGTGAAGTAAAATCGTCACAGCAGTTCATTTAGCAGCTGTTTCAGAGTTCTTTGGAATCTTCTCAGCTCTGTGACCTTTTAAAAAAAGTAGGGCACAGACTGAGGTTCCCCACAAGCACGGAGACCTTTACCAGCTTTCAAAAGCAGCACTGAAACCCTGTTAGCAGAAGAAAAAAAACTGTTGGATGAGATCACTATCTCATCACAGCAATTACCTCTCTTTCACACTTCAAAACGCCTACAAGCAATTTCTGCTCCAAGGACTGAAACATAACCACTCGCCCAATCTTAAAACCTTTTTTTGTCTATTGTGTGTTAGATTTCTGTTATGTTTCTGTATTTTCTTCCAGTTAAACATGATATCGTCATCCTCCTGGGAAAATCAATTTATAGCGAGGCTCTATACTGTAGAGGACAATGCATGATCACGATTACAAAGACACAAAAATAGGCTGGATTTGTGGAAAACACATAAATGGAAAGACCAAAGAATCGACTGGCCAGAGAGGTGAGAGTATGTTAGATTACACAGACAGGATGCTGACTTTAACTCTCACAGTAGGAGCTGTCTTGCAGTGGGAAAAGAGCATATTTATTATTCTCTACTGCTGCCCATCTGTGTTTGCCATCTGCATCATCAAATTCACACTGCATTAGCATCCTAATTCCAGGCTTGGCCTCTCTGCTTGGGCTTCCTGTTGGAGCCGAGGATTTCTCCTGACATATAAAGCCTTGTTCCACCATACTTATTTATTGATTAAAAAAAAAAAAAAAAGTGGGAATAAGAATAGGCTGGACCAATTAAAATTAATTAAAAAAGTGGCCACTTGGGTTCAGCAGAACAAGCTGTTAACACAACCCTGACATATTATGACAGACAGATAACATTAGCATTCATTTATGTGTCCACATTTTTAATTAATTTTAATTGGTCCAGCCTATTCTCATTTCCAGGGCGTCAAATATCGACTCTTTGTCAGGGCTGTTGGCGTTAGATACCAGCCGCATGAGGAGCCGCTATGAGACGCACCAGGCTTTCCATTGCCCATCTGCAGCAACAGTGAACGGACAAAGTGCTGTGGGGACGTAGTTTAAAGAGAGAAAGAGACACGGGTGGGCGGCACCACTGAAATTGCCATTATATGTACTGAATATAGCTACACACTTCTGAGACATTATACCTGACCCAAACAAACACAAACTGAAACTACTGTAAAACTAAATATATCAAAAACTAAACCTTTCTGAAATACTAAAACTAGCAAATGCACTCTGAAAACTACAATTAAAATTAAATCGAAAAGTCAAAACTGAAATAAAATAAAAACTAATTGAAAATTGAAAACAATTTTAACCATAGTCTCCACCAAGTCCGGAGAAAATATTGGGCTCGTTAGCTACGAAATGCTCCGCTATTGTCACCAAAACTAGAATTAAGCTTCGTGCTGGAAAACAAAACAATGAGCTAAAAGACGCTAAAACGCTCTGTAGAACTGAGAGGGAACTGCGGAATTGGCTGATTGGTCAGCGCGGGTTCGTAGTCATGAGTGACACCTGACATTACACATTGTGATTTGATCCTTTGTTAGTGTAAAACTATTGATAAGACAAACCTTTTAACTCACTATTCATGAACTTATTTCATTTAACTAATGCCACTGGACACATTTTATGGATTTTATTTTATCGAATTCCTATATTGGATTATATCACTATATTTTTTTTAAATTAGCTAAATTGTATTTATAGATTTTTTTTTTTTTTTCCCTTTTATTTGTTACAACTTTCTGATAATTTGCTCTATTGCATCCAGAGCCATCTATGGAGGGAGAGATATATTTTTGAATTTCTTCTCCTGGGGTTTCTTCCATTACTTGTTTATGATTTCTGCTAGACTTGGGCTGTATCAGCATTTATTGCTGTTGTGCATCTAAAAACACATTTAAATTAGTTTTTCTGGTGTGAGTGCTGAACCCTATGAAATATTCTTCTAAACTGCAGAACTTTGATTGCAAAGTTGTCACATTTTGCAGCATGTAATTACCTGTGTCTCCAAAAAAAGTAACTCTGCGAGCTCAAAGCATTCAGGCAACAAATTGTCTCCCTCCGTGGTTATATATCATTCTGAAAATAAATTTCTCCTCTGCTTTGTTGCAGCTGAGGCAGATCTCACGTATAGTAGAGAAAGCTAACACAAGTGCAGTCATGTGCAAACACATAGCTCCTCTGTGTGTGTGTTTTCAGTCGATTATGTGTGCTGTTGCTGTGACCCAACGGAAAATCTCTTCGAGCATAAAACGTTCACTCTTTCCAAACGTCGGCTACCAATTCTGTGTGAGTCAAGATCATTAACCCTCAACTTGGAATATGTCCAGTTTGATTCATGCTATGCGTCTGTGGGGGCTGCATACGCCTGCATTTCAGTGTGCAAGTGAGAGTACAGTATGACATACTTGCAGTATTCTGTCGCTGTGAATTCCCATAGATTGGTAATGCACAAAGAGGACTTTTGTGTCCAGTTGCTCTTATCTGCGGTTGTGGATTACGTTTCCATTATTGCACCTTTTATCCCCATAATTACAGTAAACACACATTTTAGATGTTACACCTTGGTTATTCAGTATGGATTATTCAGTCAGGACCACTTTAGTCAAATAAAAATTGGGTAACACTTAATTTTACAAGTCCGCAAATTTCATGGTAATTAGGTGATAATTAGCAAGTAACCTATTTGAAATTTCTTTGGAATTACTGCCAAATTACCCCTATATTTACCTCAAAATGTATCGAAAATTACTTTATTATAAACATGATTTAACGATTATATGCTAAAATAGCATATAATTGTTAAAATAGGTCTCTTAGGCCTGAGAAGCAGCTGTGTGCTGCTCTTCATCGGAGGTGGAAAACCAAAACTAATAGAAGACACTTCTGATCAGGCACAAATCTCACCATTGTGTTATTGTCAAGGTCAAGGAAAACTTTATTATCCCCCTAGGGGCAATTTGTTGTACAGTCAGCAGTACCACACAATCATCAAACAAAAACAATAAACACAATAAATAGCCTATTAAAGGCCATAAATACAAAATACATTGTGTTATTGTCTACACAAATGTAACCTGGTAGCCAATATAATGATTCAGGGAGTTTTTTAAGAAATGTATTAAAGAAGTTATTTGCTAATTAATTAAATGTATCATTATATTATTAAATGTATTAAATATATATTGGGAAATAGCTGAATATAATTATTAAATAATGTTTACAATAAAGTATTTTAGGCTCACTTCTGAGGTAAATATAGGGGTAATTTGGCAGTAATTCCAAAGAAACATCAAGTAGGTTACTTGCCAATTATCACCTAATTACGGTGGTATGGCTCTGTTCTATGACCTCCCTGCCCTTCCATGTGCATACATGGAAAGTCAAAGGCAGGGAGAGCAGCAGCAAAGCCCCCCCTGGGAGCAGAACATAATGACAACAGAAATGACATTGATTAAGTCAGACACCGTATTAAAAGAAGGTGTTGGGGTGGAGGTGGGTTGCGAGCAGCTTCTAGAGGAAGCAGCTAGGGTAGGCAGGCTGAAGCAGCTTAAATAAGCCGCCCTGTATGAGATTTGAAGATATAAAAGTACAAAAAAACATTTTCATTGTGAATGAATTTATTTTCATTGTGAATTAAAAAATGCTCGGTGGTCCACCCGGCACCCATAATGCCTGCGGGCCATAAGTTGAATATCACAGGGTTAGGAAGTGTGTGTGTGCGTGTACGTGTGTGTATTAACACATTATTAGGATATAATAGCCTGGGGTCCACATAGTCATATTATGGGCTCACGTCTCTCCAGGGGACAAGGTTAACTGTTCATTTCAGGATTCAGTGCTGGTTTGAATGTTAAGGTTATATAATTATCTTTTAAATTGAGGTTAAGGCTAGGGCTGGCATGTAGCAGATAGGGTCAAGAATGCAGTCCATATGTCTTCTCTTCACAAGCAAAACAGGTGTAAGGTATATGTCCTGTACAGCCTACAACCTGCTGCCCTCACTGTGCATTTCAAGCCGTATATTGTATCCGACCCTTTTTAGAAGCACTCTAAAGCCTTTTACTGTGGACATGTTCCTTTCCTTGAGCCCTCTGGTAGGTCCGCTGAAATGGTAAACTTGGGTGGCATCAGATTCAGGTATAACAGTATTTATATTATCCCTGAAACTGGAGAGTTAAACCAATCAAAGTGCATGAAATTCAATTCAGTAAACATCTCTTTGACCAATAGCTTATCTGGTATTGATGTAATTGTAGTGTTACATATTACTTCTTATCCCTTTAAGCTCAAGCTAGAAACCTACTTTACCCGATAGAAACAGTAAATGTGTCTTTAAAGGGTGTTTTTTTTTATCAGAGCAGTGTACATTATTACCCAGGCAGAATACAAAATTATGTGAAAATGATCCCTGGAAGCAGCCGAAGTAAGAGAACTACAAACAGTTTTTCTTTCAAAGACGAACCATCAAACACATATTTGAAGTGAGACTGCACACCTAATCTTGTGCAACTGATAAACATTCCTCGCTGCAAAGTTTTGTAAGTGATGCACATTGATTTACCACCATTGTGTCTTCTTCTTCTTTCACACTGGACTCGCTCTCCCTCGAGATTACTCTCAGTGGCTGCTCTGATCTTTGTTGGGTAGAATCTTTATTGGAGACAAAAAAAAAAGATGTGAGACATGCAGATAAACATGGCTCGGAAGAGAAAATAAGAGATATGGATTACTGATTTGAATTGCCCAGTGACAGACATTTGTATTGAACACAGGGTTTGCTGTAAAAGCAATACAAGTACAACTTTAGAAACTGACATGAGCAATGTTACATGCTACTTAAAATCCTGCAGATAATGAAGAGATTACTCTATCTCTGTAATTACATAAATCCATAAACGTGTATATTTTTTGCACAGTGCAAATTAATGAATATCACACATTTAGTAGTGTTGTAATGGCCATCTATGCACTCCATCACTATAATTGTTGTTCAAATAGAACAGTTATGTCTCTAATCACACAATTCAAATACCCCCGCTGACTTCAAACATGTTTATTAATAATCCAATATGATTTATTTTCAGATACACATAATGTGATTGGACAGCATTTCTTCTTTCATTAAAACCAAATCAAACGATGCAGTTCAGCACTGTGTTGTTCTCGTCATTAATAAGAAATACAAATGAATGAATAAATGAATTAATCAATTTTAAATAATTTATGAAAATGTATAAGAGCATAGAACCCAATGATATAAATATGTGATGGTCATTGCCATACTCTATTATGCATCATAAACCATTGCAGCAATTTTTGGGAAAATAACAAATAATAAATAATAATAAAACTGCATGGTTTTTCGCCCAAAACTGCATGTGATTATAATAAAATTGGCACAAAAAAATTAGGGCCGTTAATCAATTGAAACATTTAATCGCAAATTATTTGCATATTTTTTTTATCTGTTCAAAATGTACCTAAAGGAAGATTTGTCAAATATTTAATACTCTTACCAACATGGGAATGGGCAAATATACGTGCTTTATTCAAATGTATGTATATATTTATTATTTGAAATCAATTAACAACACAAGAAAATTACAAATATTGTCCAGAAACCCTCACAGGTACTGCATTTAGCATAAAAAATATGCTCAAACCATAAAATGGCAAACTCAAGCCCAACAGGCAACAAGAGCTGTCAGTGTGCTGACTTGACTATAACTTGCCCCAAACTGCATGTGATTATCATAAAGTGGGCATGTCTCTAAAGGTGAGACTCATGGGTACCCACAGAACCCATTTTCATTCACATATCTTGAGGTCAGAGGTCAAGGGACCCCTTTGAAAATGGCCATGCCAGTTTTTCCTCACCAAAAGTTAGCTTAACTTGGGAGCGTTATTTAACCTCCTACCCAACATGCTAGCGTGATACATGGTTGGTATCTATGGTTTCTTTAGGTTTTCTAATTTCATAAACCAGTATCTTCACTCTAGCTTTATAACTGAGCCCAATTCGACCTCTGAAAGCGGGCCAGATTTGTAAGAGGTTAAAACTGTTCCCTCTTCAGGTAAATGTGTTACTTCCATATAAAACTGTGTTATTTGAACAAACTTTGTTATAAATGAGGAAAAAATTCAAAATGTTTCTGCCGGAGGAAATTCATGCCCAACATAAGAAAAAAATGTATCCTTGTATTTCGACAAATCAGGCTTTAAGCTTTACATCATATGCTGTTACTATTCTCTTATACTCCAACTAAAACTGAGGTCAGTGGTTCACTGTTGTGTTGTTTGTTGTATTGAGTACAAACTAGTCAAACTAGTTCAAATAAGTGTGTTTTCATACCAGTGTGTGTGTGATCAGCATGAAAAAAAATCCCTCTATCTATACAGTATATCACTTTACCAATAAGTGGTTCTTCTAACCATAAATACATCACAGTCACATCCAGGAAAACATGTTTGAAGCTCTTATTATTTTGGATGTGAAACACCATTATGACTGTGAAGCTGCGGAGCAGATTGCCAGGCTTTCATTCAAAGCATCAGTGCTCCTCTAATTGCTCATCATTATCCGATGAACATGCCCTTTGGACAACAATCCGCGCATTTCTGCTTGCATCAACTATTAAAGTCAGACCAATTTGTATTATGGGGATGGAAAATCATCCGGCTGCCCTCTGATGTTTGTGCTCTGAGTTCTGCGAGGAGGGCTTGATCTTTCCACAGGGGACCAGACATAAACTTGTTTTGATGATATCCATCATCACTTTCGGTACAGCTCCTCCGATGAGAATGAATAGGATGCAGAGTGTCTGGCCTCGGAGTGGATTTATGGGCGTAGCATTTTTAGCCATTACACCACTAATCAAGACTCGGGATCTGTGAGGGTAAACTTTGAGTCCACAAACTTAGCCTCTCAAAAAGTGCCAGTCAGATCAAAAGTTAGTTGTTATAGATAGGAAGTGTCTTAAGAGAGTTTCTTAAAAAGTACAAGATGTGAAAATACACTTGTTTGAATATTGATGTATTGAATTTGTAATGAATAATGATAAAAGAAATGTATGCTAATCAGCAAAGACTTGATCATGTCAGAAAAAAGTATCCCATCCACATACAGTATCCATCCATCCCAGAACACTCGACTCCAGTGTGTTTGTCTCCAGTGGTTAAGAAATGGGAGATAAGTAAATAGAAAAGTTTTCGTCTACAGCGAGATTTCCACAACCCCCCGTTGCACAAAATCTATCCGTGGTGGCTTGAAAGACCTGTTGATCAATGCCAATTACCTGGTTGTTACTGCGGCAGGTTTTTCGATTTCTGGCTTTGAGAGTGGGCCTTTCAATTTTCCACATTTCTGTTGTTGAATTTCTTTTATTTCTGTCTTTTTTTTACCGTGTACAAAAGCTGTGCCACCGGTCTGTTGATGCCACTGCAAAAGAGGTTTGATCCGGTCACATACAGTATATGATTGAATGTTCTTTCAGATGCACAATGTTAAAACACAATCCAGTATGAGAATATTCAAACTGTCCAGTTCATATGCCGTGTGTCCATGATACAATTATATTCTGTAATTTGCATTTAAAAGGTAAATACAGATATATGTAGCAAAACTTGTCAAGCTAATTTCATTTCAGTTCAGGGCCGGCTTCAGGCATCGGCCACATAGGCGGTCGTCTATTGGGCGCCACCTTCTATAGGGCGCTGGTCGCCCTCTAAAAAAATACATTTTAATACATTTTAAAATAATTATAAAATTAAAAAAATGCTGGTGGGTGCCCTTCCTCATTTTCTGCATTGAGGTAATAAATTAATAAATTAATAAATTAAGAAAGAAAGAAAGAAAGAAAGAAAGAAATACACTTTTCACCCCTGTAACACTCGTTGTGGTGAAACTGACTAAACACTTTTAAGCCTACAATATCAGGGAGCAATTGTTTATTTCTAATTTAAATTGTACAGTTATTTATGAAAATGAAAATCTTAATTTTAGTCTTAAATCCATTGTGATGTCTGATGGGTGTTGTGGTTTATAGCACTACGGTTAAGGTTCTGGGAGGTTAAGGGTGGGCTCCAAATCCATTGTCTTTTAATAGTACTTTACTGGAGACAAACAGGTTTATAGGCACGCTGGTGAAGAATAGAATAGACAATTTCTTTGAATATAACATTGCCCTTTTCCCCGTTCGCAGAAGTGAGATGTTTGACGACTTACAGACTTATGGGAACTGGAAATGTGGAAAGCCCCGGTGCATAATGAATGAAGCGCCTTGACTGATGGGCAGTAAAAAAGTTATGGCAGCGCCCGTCTCCTCCATCAGGTCTTTGGATCAATAAACAAAACATTAAATACAACTTTTATGCACCGTATAAATAGTTTGCAACAATAAATAATGCTGAAGTTGAAACATGGATGCACCGTGAGTCACAACAGGGGATCTGTACCTAAACCATTCGGGGGCCTCACCTATTATTTGTAAAAGGAAGATGTGTTAAGTTCCTAAATTCATAAAATAATTGCTTTAGGGAACTTAAAAATGTGGATATCCAATGTTCAATTTTAGGAAAACTCTGAAATTCTGAGGATACACAACAAAATAAGTTACATTTTGAACATTTCCACACTTGAATACCTACATTTTATAGGAAAAACTTGATTTATTTTAGTTAAGTACAATTTTGAATGTGAGACTTTTACTTGTAATTGTATTTTATAGTGTTTGTATCGCCTTTACACAAGTAAACAAAAAATTGAAGAGTTATTAAATACTACTTTTATGCATCCGTATAAAAAGTTTGCACTGCAACAATAAATAATGCTAAAGTTGAAACGCATGGATGCACCGTGAATCACGAAAGGGGATCTGGATATTGTTGTATCTAAATTACTGTGAGGCCAAGATTTCATGTAAAAAAGTTTTATTACATTTTTCACAGAATGAAAAAAAAAAATCTTAATTAATCAGATATTTATATATTAATCATTTTAGAACAAAAAAAAAAGTGCCCCGTCATCGCACAACCTAGCCAAACAATCACTTGGGCTGATCACTCTTTATGACCAGTCACTCCCATACAACAGCTTGAGAAATGCAGCACTATTGCATTGCAGCTAATTCATCCTGAGTCAACATCCCTTCGATATCGTACATTAGCTAATGAGCTTTAGCTGCTGACTACAGTAGCAGATCTTACGTCGGACATTGACTCAGACGTCCTGCAGAAATAAATTAACTGACTGACTGGAGGTCTTGGATTTAATGACCCCGTCAACATAATGAAATTGAACGCAGAAAAAAAAGGCATTGGTCAACACTAGGCACCTATTCCAGGGAAAAGATGTATGGGGCCTAATTAAGACAAAAGTTTAATTTGAGATTAAAAAAACTTATCATTAATGATTAAAAGAATCGGAATTATAAATAGGCATTTCGAGTTAGGAATCAACCTTAAAAAAAAGAAAAAAGAAAAAAAAAAAAGACCACAACCGATAAAGAACCCGAAACTGTGTAAAAAAAAAAATGTTCACAGTAATACGATGTGAATTGGCAGTAACCAGTAACGCGCTGGTTATTTCAACATCTTGAAAATACAAAACATACAAAAAGATGGAAAAAGTTCCTCCAGCAGACACGATGACAGACACGGTGTAATGCACCAAACGGAGTACATCTGATCATAAAGTAGCTCCAGAGTAGCTGGAAGGTTTCATCCATGCTATAAGTTAGTTGAGACATTCAAAAACTGCTGTTCCTTCTCCGACCACATTCAAATAAAAGCCTTCGACCCTCATGAGCTGTGCGAGGTGGTCTACAACATATCACTGTAAAAAAACAAAAACACATCTTCAGTGTGATTCCAGATGTTCAGAGTTCGGTCAGTCCGAGATTTGATGTTCCTCCCGGCTGAAAAGGAGGTGGGCACAACATAGCCCTCAAAAGAGTTACAATAAGTGGCAACCGCACATGACATGTTTGTGGGGATGCTTATGCTAGACACAGATGGCAATGTTTTTGTTTTTTTTGTTTGTGTGAGAGTTCCATATAAAAACTGTACAGTGACACCGCCGTGTCCGTTTACTCTGTGGCACAGTGAGCTCTGGTGGGCTTCCGTGGTAAAACAGCAGCAGCAGCAGCAGCAGTACCGTCGCTACCTGGATGCATCGGGGAGAAGTTTCTTAAACCAGCGGCCCACGGCCACGTCTACTCTCAGCACTAATGTGACCCCGATCAGCAGAGACGCGCTGCTCACCAGGAACCCTGAGGCCTCGAACATTAACCTGGAGGGAGAAGCAAAAGTTAAAACAAATTCTTTTCTAATTTCAATTTAAAGTCAAACTTTGACACTTTTTCACACCGTAAAACGTTATGGAATTAAAAAAAAAAAAAAAAAGTTTAGCATCTCAACAAGATAATATAATTCCAAAGACTTTTGTGTCAAAGTAATATAAATGAAATGAACATTTTTATTCAAAATACTTCAGAAATCAGTATTTTTTTATCATGTTTTATGACTCAATGTTTCAGATTTTGATGAATGACAAGCACAGTAGATGCACAATGGTGCAGGGATGACGTATTTTTGTAGGCCAACCAGGCATCGCACAGATTCCCTTGACAAAAAGCCAATGGGACTTTTCCATTGAGTTTTGGATTATTGCAGAAAATAAGCTCTGTGGCAAACACACATTTATGATACTTACAGGTTTTGTTCCGCGAGATAATCTCCACAAAATGAACACCACCTTTTTGTGTTTTTTGAAGAGTGTACACAACGAGGCTGTAAAGGCAGACGAAGTGTATCCTATATTAAGAATAGTTTCTATATTTATACTGTATCTATACTGATTTTGTCAACCGAGTCTGGTGGCTTTGAAGGTAGCATAGATACACTTTCAGTTCAGTTCCCCGTCGGAAAGGGCTGTCTAACAGCAATATAAAGCTGTGAACATATTCTTAATATAGCGTACACATAAACGGTTATAGATTTTTTTAGGTGAGCCTTTTTTTTGGTGTCTAAAATGTGTTTTGCTTCCGGCCCCGTACACAGCAGTACATTGCTTTGCTCCCCATTTGGTACTCCTGTGTGGGCGCACCAGCTGTCATCTACTGTAAGTAATATACTGACTATGGATCAGTACATCATACAACCCCCACTTCAAAAACACCTAAACTATCCCTTTGAGATGAGCAGATGTAAATATGTATATCTTACAGTGGTCGTCTACAGAAAAGTCGACCTTCACTAATGTGCATTCGCAGAGTAAGTGGTAGTGGCAGTTACACCGTGTCCATATCCTCAAGAGCCTTTACTGTTAGGGAGTTTGTGTGAGCTGGAAAATCCATTCAGGCACTTACTTGGGTGCAAAAACTTTCCACACCATTAGGTGTCTCCTGAGGATAGCAGCTGCACAGACTGAAGCAAAGACCTGTGAAGCGTTGCACAAAAAATGATGTGATAAAAAGACAACACATGGAAAAAATAATGATACAATCAAAATTGAACATCAGACTAAAATGAGACGTTTTAGTTCGGTGACCGAAGAACAGATGCTACTCTGATGAATCTGTCTGTGGACGTACCTGGGCTCCGAGAATAAAGAGGTAGCGCGTTGAGAGCTGTAGAAGGGCAACGCTGAACTGCTGGGGGTTTTCTCTCAGCCTCATCTCCATCACAGCGTCCTCTCCCTCTTCACCACAAGCTCTTCCTCCTCTGTTCCCACGCACCTCACACACCAGGGGCCAGAAGAGCAGCAACGGACAACCCACTAGAGACAATGAGGTGTGGACACAAATACAAATCAGCAAAGCACAGATTCAGTTTCCTCTCTCGCAGCAACAACTCTATAAATTTGTTGCTTTATTTGATTTAATTTATTTTTTTAATTAATTCTATTTGCTCTCAGTTTTCCCCTGCATACTATCTGGAGTGTGTTTTATTGTTAAAACAAAAAATTAGGGCTGTCAATCAATTAGAATATGTAATTGCAAATTAATTGCACATTTTTTATCGGTTCAAAATGTACCTTAAGGGGAGATTTGTCAAGTATTTAATACTCTTATCAACATGGAAGTGGGCAAATATGCTTGCTTTATGCAAATGTATGTATATATTTATTTATGGAAATCAATTGACAACACAAAAAAATGACAAATATTGTCCAGAAACCCTCACAGGTACTGCATTTAACATAAAAAATATGCTCAAATAATAACATGGCAAACTGCAGCCCAACAGGCAACAACAGCTGTCAGTGTGTCAGTGTGCTGACTTGACTATGACTTGCCCCAAAACTGTATGTGATTATCATAAAGTGAGCATGTCTGTAAAGGGGAGACTCGTGGGTACCCATAGAACCCATTTTCATTCGCATATCTTGAGGTCAGAGGTCAAGGGACCTCTTTGAAAATGGCCATACCAGTTTTTCCTCGGCAAAATTTAGCGTAAGTTTGGAGCGTTATTTAGCCTCCTTCATGACAAGCTGGTATGTCGTGGTTGGTACCAATGGATTCTTCATAGGTTTTCTAGTTTTATATGAAGTGAGTATCTTCACTCTAGCTTTAAAACTGAGCCAAACTGAAACCAATTACTTGCAACAGCTGATTTTTTAAAATCATGTATTCAATATCCTGATAAACTAAACCCCACATGTATTTGCTGCTTCTCTGTTAATAACTACCTGCGAACAAGATGTGCGATGCAAAAGTGTTGAGGATGACCAGCGAGGCGGGCAGTATGGTGCCTGTGTGTCCATCAGGGAATCCCACGAAGGCAGCGCCCCACTGGATGGAGGGGAAGGTGGGAAGGTGACCTGTGGCGTGGAAGAACTGGGTGGCGGCCAGGGACCACAGCACCACTGGAGTCCAGGGCACATTGAAGCCACCTGAGGGAGAAACAATGAGGAGGTGGGTGAGCACAGTAAAAACTTTAAACCAAAAAAGAAAAAAAAGAAAAGAGAGAGATCATGTCATAAGGGACAAAGAAAAAAATGTGTGATTCTGTGAATCTCACCAGAATATGTTCCATGCAGGCCGCTGAGGGTTGTGGAGGAAGCCTGAATGTGCAACAGAGCCCCCATTTCAAGCAGCAGCAAGAGGAAAGACAGAGCCATGCCCTCTGGGTGCAGCAGCAGCAGACCGATTCCCAGCAGGCCACAAAACAGCAGCAAAGGGGCAGAGTAGACGGATCCCAGTCCGTAGGCCTCCACGGCGGGCCTGCTGTCCACCTCGCCGCCGCCCGCGCTCAGCTCTCCGTCGTCCAGCGAGCGACGCATGCGCTGGTAGATCTGGGGGATGAGGTGGTGCAGCTCGGCTTGGGGGCTGATGCCGGTGCTCGCTCGGTAGCTCGGCGGGGGCAGGGACGAACTCCTGGCCGAAGCGGCGACCCTGGCCTTCACGAACACGGTGAGGGGATCGAGCCAGATTAAGGACAGCCCCAGTCCCAGGAGACAGAAGGCGGCCCTGGGGAGGGCCAGCTGGGCCAGGCCGATCAGCTCGGCCAGATTCCTGAAGCTGTCCTCCGGAGTGGCACTAACGGCCCAGTAGAGCGCCAGGCACACGGACAGCAGCGGCAGGATCCAGCGGGCCGTGAACACCGTCCCACCGGAGGAGTTGAGGTTGCCGTAGTGGCGGAGGCAGCGTCTCAGCAGAAACGTCCACAAGCCCAGGGAGAAGACGGAGAGGACGTAGTGGAGGTTTTTCAGCTGGCTGTCCTGCAAACGGGAAAGAGGGGAAAGGAACGGCGAGGGCTGGCAGGAGCCCTGTTCTTCCCGACAGGCGTGGAAGGAAAGAGAGAGGTAGAGGCTTCCGACGAGAAGTCCTAAGCAGGCGAGGAGGGTGCCGCTTTCTTTCCTCACGGTCGACGGGGACAACGCCGGGGAGGGCAGGATCCCTGCGGCCTTCAGAGGGTCGTGGTTGGGCGGTAAGAGCAGGCCATCCCAGTTGAGATGGATAGGAATATAGAGAGCCAGGGAGAACACCAGAAAGGTCACCGCCCGGCCTTCGGCGATCACGTAGCTATCCGAGAACAGGGAAGCACAACGGAGGAGCAGCACCAAGAGAGGGGGGACGAGGAGACGCCGCACGGTCAGCCAGCTGGCATACTTTGGAGCTTTGGATCCGTTCTGTTGCACAATAACAGTTCTGCATCGACGAGCTCTCCAGAGGAAGAGAAGTTCGGAGCTGAGGGCGGCAGCCGCCAGGCACCACGCCACCTCGACGTAGCCCAGCATGAGCAGCTGACTGGCAGCCGCGCAAACCCCCGCCGCCAGCGCCGCGACGACCGGGGCCTTCAGTCCGGGACCGTTCTCCCTGATCAGCACGAGGGACAGCTCGGACAGGATGAAACACGTCAAGCAGGCGAACGCCAGGATGGCTAAACCCGCCGCCATCTTGAGCGGGCTGAATCGAGCCCAGGTGGCTCGGCAGGTGTCTCTGACGGAGGTGAGGTAGGCCTGCAGCGCGGCGGCCAGCTGCGGGGAGGGCGATCTACCCTCTCTAACCGCAGTTAGGTACTCAGAGGAGAGGCGGGAGAATTCACCCTTCAGCTGAGAGAGGCTCTCCAGTGGGATGTCTTTGGCCATGCCGGAGTACGTCTCCAGGAAACGGTTGACCTTCAGAAACAGAATGAGGTCAAATTAAAACACACAATTACCAAACATGTTCCGTAATATGTGAAGTCTGACGTTTGACCTGTGTGGAGACATTAAAAGACTTGTGCTAGACAAGCTCCTAACTGAGCAGACTACCTGTTTTGCGTTGATCCACAGCGCCTCCAGCTGGCTGAGACCTCCAACTGCACCTTCAGTCTGCCTGTGAGGAGGGAATAAAGGCAGGAGGACCTGCCCAACGCTGCTGTACGGGATGGGAACTCCCAGCAGCAGAGCCAAGGTGGGCACCAGGTCTGTCTGGGGCACCACGTCCGGTTCACTCTGCAAACATGAGAAAAAATAAAAGCCTGCTGTGTTAGATTACTACTCCATTCATCTGTGATTTAAAAAGGGCTGCCGGACACTTTAGAAAAAAATCCTCTGTGTAATGAAGAATTGGCACAAAAAACATTTCAAGTAGAGGGGCTGCTCTGGTATTATAAGAGGTCCGATATGTAACAGGAAGATTGGCACAAGTACAACTGGTAGAGAGTAGGGATGCACCGATACCAGGTCGGATATGGAGCCGATACTGAGTCAAATAGCTGCATCGGGTATCGACGACAATGGGGCCAATCTGTTTATTTAAAGGTCCCATATTGTAAAAAGTGAGATTTTCAGGTCTTTTATATCATAAAGCAGGTTTAAGTGCTATATAAATACTGTTGAACTATCAAAACGCTCAATATACGGAGAAATACACACAGCCCGTATTCAGAAATTGTGCATTTGAAACAAGCCGTTTGGATTTATGTCCGTTTGTGATGTCACAAATATACAATATTTAGACCATTACACGGTTTTAAACGTTAATATTCTTAATGTGTCCCAGTTTATTTCCTGTTGCAGTGTATGTAAATAACATCAGCTGACAGGAAGTAAACATGGACCCAAACTGTTGCCGAGCAACGCAATTTTGTTCCAATTCCATTAAAAATGCACTAAAACGGAGCGTTTCAGACAGAGGGGTAAATACAGGTATATTCAGGCCGACAGTATGAGGAAAATAATGTGTTTTTTGAACATTACAGCATGTAAACATTCTCTAGTAGAAACACAAAATACAAGTATGAGCCTGAAAAAGAGCACGATATGGGACCTTTAAGTTCTTGTATGGCTGCTGTTAAGAGGACAATAAATATAGGATAAAGAAAAAGTTTTTCTTCCTGACTTAAAAGTGAAACTTATTTTGTTTATACATTAAGCAAAAATAAGCAGCTTTTCGTGCAACTCATCTGTAATTTGTACACGGACTAGTGAGATTGGTGGACCCGTTTACTCCTGAGTGTTTCAGTGTCTAAATAATGTCTAATAATCTCCCCTTTTCCTGCAGTAGTGGTATTTTCTGTGCAACCAGTGATTTTCCACCATCTATTACGCAACGCTCCAATTACTCTGCAATCATCGGCAGAGTTCACTTTTCTAGTGCGAGATCCACTTTTATCCCCGAGACGGCAGAGACCACCTGCCAGCGTCCATTTAGGTAGATTCGCGGGAAAACTGCACAGCCAACCATGAGAGGAAATTATCACGCATGTTGCACGGAACGGTGTGATGTTTCACATTCATAATATAGCAAACACTCTGCTGATTTGGCGAGATAATCATGATGTACATGGATATTTGCTGATGAAATAGAAAAATATAGAAGCTCATAGCTATTGGATCATTTTCCTCTGGTTCCTTATTCGTTCATCTGTGGACTGAATCTGTTGTTTATGTCTGTTTGACAGTATTTTATGTTCTTCCAAAAAAAGGAGTCAATGTTTTTTTTTTTCTGCCAGTTATTAATAGAATATAGAAACAGTCTAAAACAGTTCTCATCCCTCACTCTGCAGCATTTCATTTACATGTAGTTAGCTCATTACTGGAACGTGGCATTTGGCAGAAACAGAACAGGAAATCTGATGTTCAATGTGACGATCAGAAAATCAGTCCAACTGAGCCAAGATTGGCCCTGTTATCACAGATTGTATTATTTTTTTTATTCAGAATTGTTGTTCAAATTCCCATAAGATGGTACATAATAGATGTTTGAAAAATGTACCAATGATTGGAAGTTGTGTGCAAATGCTGCTCAACAAATATGACCCCAATCGGCCTGATTGTAGGAGTTGTGACTTTTCAAAGTTAAAAATTCTGACCTTTAATTATAGCACCTCCTATAATTAAAGGTCAGAATTTTTAACTTTGAAAATTATAGCACCTCCTATAATTAAAGGTCAGAATTTTTAACTTTGAAAAGTCACAACTCCTACGTCGTAAGTCTGATTTACAAAAAACTTGCTACAGATATCCATCTCCATTCACTCTACAAAAAAGCCTCTTGGACCACTAAAGTCTGGTCGGACAGTTGGTCCGATTGCTGCCAAATTGTCTGTGGATCATTATTGAACTAAGCGTGTCAAAAGTATCAAAATCTTGTTGATATGTGAGTGTTTTGAACATATTGACCAATGACCTTTACAAGGACGTGGCTCAGTGCATCAATAGACTTAACTCCACAACCGTTTGGTCAAATCATCACGAAACTTATGGATATGTCCACATAAGAACCTGAAACATACCCTGAAAGTTTCATTCAAATCGACCACTAGGGGGTGCTGCAAAAGGGAACAGATTTAGTTGTAAATGCCTGAGTGTCTGTCCCATCGTCATAATAAGTTATCTTTGAAGCATAAAGTCTGAATAAATCAGAAAGTGTCAAAGGACCAGACCTCTCACAGCTTTCAGCTTCTAATAGTCTGTGTTGGCTTGAACCACTGAATTGCTGCTCGCAGCGGTATTTATTTATTCTTCTATTTCCATTATCATTACTTTAGTAATTCAGAGAACGATTCTACCTTTTTTTGCAAGACTATGTGGTTATTGAGGGTCTTCTTAAGTCTTAATGCAGACCTGTTTATAAACCCTTTATTTCTTAACTATTTATTTTATTGATTACTATAGTATATCAATGTACCTTTAACACTGTTTCTATTGTTTTTTATTTATTTATTTGATACAAGCTCATGAGGATAATATAAAGCTGTCTTAAACACTGTAGGTCACATTTACATCAAATTTAGATTTACATTTATGCATTTGATAGATGCATAAATGTAAATCTAAATGTGATGAGGTACAATCTATCTAAGGCGAGGCAGATTAATCATTCATCTAAATTATGTCCTTGTGAAAAAAAAAATGCAAATTAGACTAATGTTGCAAAGAAATAGACTAAAAAGATCTTTTACATTTTGTCTTTACCCCTTTCTCTTCTCCAATAAAATGTCCTCAAAACTGCACAAAAGCCTTTCTTAAAGGATCGATTAGTTGGCTAGTAATTCATCTTACTGAGTTCTTGACCACAAAATAAAATGTTCCTGTGCATGTCGGTCCTTTTGCACGACTATATCAATCATCTCATGTTAAAACCAAATGGTGAAAAGGCGGCTATACTTTACCGACCTGGGACGGCGGTCCGGGAAACAGAGGGGAGGGACTGTAGAGGAAGATGGCGGCGTCGGTCTCCTTCTGACTTTCTCCGCCGTGATCTCCGGTGTCCGTCATCCCGTGATCTCCCATCACCACCAAGAGGGTGTCGTTCTGCAGACGGTCAATCACAGACCTGGAGGAACAACATCAATAAGGATCATTTCAAGTTGAGATTGATTCGATTAATTACAGGAATTTGAATTCCTGCAATTAAAATTAATATCTCAGCTGTGGCATTGCGGATTTTAATGTTTAATAAACAAGCTTGTGTAGCAGCTGTACTGTTGTCTGACCTGATGACTCCATCCATCTGGGTGAGCTTGTCGGCCATGGCTGGGTGGTCGGGACCGAACCTGTGACCGCAGTGATCCACTCCGAGGAAATGAGCAACCAGGACATCCCAGTCGTCCCCCACCACTGTCAAAAACCAACAGCGAGTGACAGACGGAGAGAGAGATGTGTGAAGCGCGAGTGCAATACAAGGATAATACAGACGTACAGAAATAAATACATACTAGTCGTGTAGAGGTGCTGGAGGATGCCGTTGTCCACGGTGTGCAGATCTTTGACGTTGAAAGAAGGGAAGGGCAGAGAGCGGTGGAACTTCTTGGGAAAAAGATTCTCCCAAGTGTCGTCGCCCATGAACACCACTCGTTTGCCTGTGAGGGGATGCGCACATTTCAAATTAGTTTACATTTTGACTGTTATATATGTTTAACACATTTTCACCTGAAATTCTAAACTGTGCTAGATTTTGAGGTGTGATTAAGTATGATGTAGGCAGAAAATTAACTGATGTCTGTATGGCCGTACAACTCTTTAGATCAGTGGTTCCCAACCTTTTTTTCTTAAGTGAGCCCTTTTCTATCATTGAGTAAACTGACGACCCCTGACTAACTGGGCAGCTTCCACGTGTAAATGTGTAACTGTGTGAATGTGATCAGGGCCTGAAAAAGTGAATCTCCCCTGAATAAATAAAAGGTGACAAAAGCCTGTGCCCTATCCTGTGATATATTTTCGCAGATTATATTACGTCTTATATACGTCTTGAAATTAAAAAAATAACAATTTAATTTAGTTTTCTTCACAGAAATGAATGAAATGCTGAGATGTCGTAACATTAAATGGGAGATAACAGTGGGCTATCAACGTTCAATACCTTATTTTAAGTTTTTTTCTTATTCAATAGTGTGCTAAATCAGACTTTTACAATATATCATTAATATGCTGGCACCATTTGTTGTGATAGATTCTCTTAAAGCAGGGGTCAGCAACCTTTACTAACAAAAGAGCCATTTTAGGCAAAAAAAAAAAAATCTGTCTGGAGCCGCAAAACATTTGCAGTGAGGTAGGGGGCCACATTGAGGGGAAAACAAATCTGAGATTTCGAGAATAAAGTCACAACTTTATGAGAAAAAAAGTCGGAATATAACGATAATAAAGTCATAACTTTACGAGAAAAAAAAGAAAATAACATGCAGATTTTGAGAATCCTGTACTGCATATTTGTCCCAAAGGAGGACGGTCTGCAGGACAGATAATAATGCATACAGTGCACTTTAGACTAAGCTACTGGAGTTACCCTGCACTCTACTCATTTTTAACAGTCTCTTCTGCACTTTTTTAATAGTCCTGTATCACAGCTGTTACCCTGCACTATATTCAGTTTAAACAGTTTTCTTCATCTCCTTGTATTTTTATATCTGGTATATTTTTTTTGTACTTTGCACTACTAACTTTTTTACTGACTTTTTACTAACATGTTTTGCACTATGGAACTGTGATGCTGGAAACTTGAATTTCCCTCGGGATCAATAAAGCTACTATCTATCTATCTATCTATCTATCTATCTATAACTACTCAGTTTGCTGCTGCCTTTTATTAAACCAGATAATGATCTTATACTGCACTAGAGCTTTTACTCTGGTGTGTTATATTCTATTTTAGCTTCTATCCTATAGCTTTTATTTGTAGCTTGTTTTTATTTTCTCATCTTTAATGTTTTAATGTTTTTATAACTGTTTTAATTATGTCTTAATGTTCTTTTGCACTTTGTCGCAATGTCCTTGAATGTTTATGTAAAGCACTTTGAATTGCCCTGTTGCTGAAATGTGCTCTACAGATAAAGCTGCCTTGCCTTATGCTTGTTTTGCTCTTTGATAAGGCATTTTGTATGTATATATTTTCTCTTCAGTTCTGCAAGATTTTTTATTTTTTTTGCTCGGTCTTTTTATTGGGTTAGGGTTAAAAAAAAGAAAAAAGAAAAGGAATAAAAAAAAAAAAACAGAAAAAAAGTAAGTTATTTTTTTTTTTTTTTATTATTATTATTATTATTTTTAATTTACTTACTTTTTTCAGTTCTGCAAAATTTTGAGTATCTTGTGCATATCATAGATGCAATTGTGTAACTTACTCACCCACTTGCCCAAACTGGTGGATGAGGTTGTCCTCCAGGATGGCACTGGATGCAAAGTTATTCCCCACATCCACAAAGGTAGGCAGCGACCCGGTGGTGAAGCCTTTAATCCTCTGCATGGTGGTCGTGGGTGGGTCTGCTCTGAACGGGTACAGCCGGCTGTGTGAAGGCCTGGACGACACCGTCTCCTCCAGCACCGGCAGCTTGTTCTCGTACGGTCTGGGCTCTGTGTTGTTCGGGTCGAACCAGGCGAAGTCGATCTTCAGGGCGTCGATGATGAGCAGCACAGCCCGGCGGAAACGCGGCCGAACCCGGCAGAAGTCCTCCTCTGTCTCTCCTCCACCTCCACCTCCACCGGGCTGCAGCACGTCTCCGCAGGTACTGGTCCGGTTCACCTCCAGCCTCACCAGCAGGAAGCCGCCGACGAACAGGTAGATGCCTACAAAGTACACCGCGCAGATCCAGAGGAGCAGCGAGAGCACCGGGAGACGCTTCATGCTACAGCTTGCGTTGTCTCGGCTCTTGTGACTGACCTTGTCGGTGTTTTCGTCCTCTCTCTCTCGGCTGGAGGTCAGACTGGAGTGTGTGTGTGTGTGTGTGCTAACAACACACAGGAGTAGTACAGGTGTGTCTCAGGTAAACAGAGAACGGCGCGACACCACCCTCACCTTCATTTGGACTCAATGAGATTAGATGGCTGTGCTGACAGCTAGGAACTTTCGGCGTGCATGCATTTCCCGGCGGAAATATGAGGCGGACGGTTTTCTATGTAACACGGAATTGAAATGAATATATGTGCCCTGAATTTGGACTTTCAGACACAACTACATAATGATTAAAACCACTAAATATAGCAAGCTAAGCATATTGGATAACTGTTTTATTTCTGTTTTTATATTTTATGGAAAATCATAACTTAAGATGCAATGCAAACACAATTACACACTTCCATAACCGCCTGTGAGGCAAAGTAGAGGGCTGAAACACCCAGATAAAAAACAAAGAGGAGGTAGGAAGTACAGCAAGTAAAGATGTGTCACTCTGTCATTTTGTCAAGTGACCAAAAACTCTTTCAGTATTCTGGGGATTGTAATTTTGTGGGGAAAAAAATGTTTTCTTGTTAAATAAATTAACCATCAATAAATACATTATATGTAAAGTCTGTCCCATTTCCATTATGGTGTGTTATGCCCTTGTTTGTCTTCTTATATGCTGCCAAAATTCCTGAGCAGTTTCTAAAATTGGTTTAACTACATTACCCTGGCATATTTGTACCGTACCTCTACTGATTTAAAATAACAGTGGGAACATTTGAAATATATTAATTGACACACAGACCAAGTTAACCAACTTTTTACATTTTTATTATTTTATTGTAATTTAACATCGCTGTACTTAAACTATAACCCAAAACATGGAAGTCAACAATCCTTTTTTTTCAAGAGTTCCTCTTCAAAAAGAGTCAATCTTTTCCAAACATTATATGTGAAGAAGTCCAGTTGTTTCCTCATGGATTGTTCTACGCCATCTTCTTCTAACATAATTGTATATTTTCAACCAAGTGCTTCATGACGTCCCATTCCACCGTGTCATAAACCCACTGAAGTCTCTTTACTTCATGAGGGTCTCAAACACACGTGCCGATTTCATTTTTGCATTATTTATCATAACCCTCTAAGCACCAGTGAAGCCTATGAAATGACAAACTTGCTGTCTTTGCAGAGAACGATGACATTTATTAAATATATTCCATAGGACATAAGAGGTGAACAAAAATATGAAGAGGATAGGAACATTTGCTCCTAAGGCTGACTTTGTATACCAACTAATTATCGTTGAATAATATTAGAAAATAATATTTCTAAAGTAAATACTGGATTAGTTTTTTAGGGATGGAATATTTAATCTAACATGGGCCAAATTGTGATTAATTACACTTTGGGAAAATTGCCATCATCCTGAGGCATCCAGCCAGACATCACATGAAGCAACTGGTCCCAATGATGCTGGAGACAGATGAAGAAGTGTCACTGATGTCAGTAAACAAGCCGTATCGAAGCAAATGGCTCACTGGAGCGAACCATTATTACTACATTAGTACTAATGAACCAACAGAACCTGAAAACAGTGATTTGGGCCAGATTACAAAGGAGAAAACATTCAACACAATCGTATGTTTCACTTAAACTTTGAACCTTTTATATCCAGTTCTATTAGGGTTTGTGCCATAATACATACCTCAACAGATCCCACAAATAATGAATGTATGCTAATAAATCATATGCTGCCTGATGAATCCTAAAACCTGTTATTCAATTTCTCCATCTTGTCAGCACTGCCAAAGCATTTAGATGAAGTTTTTCAAACTGACAATAGCTGAACACAAAGAATAGTAAATGAAGATTATAAAATCCTCTTACAAAAGATGTGATTTTTTACCCCAAGACTCCGAGGCAAAACATCCCAGAAGTTTATAAAGTTGGCAGTTGTCCGTCTGTCCTGTCAGTGGTGGAGGGTGTGTGAAACTTTGCGATGCCTCGGAGCCCCCTGATAACTGAAACATAAACTGCTTCTTCTGGTTTCTGTGTCATTTTACAGCTTTGAGTTCATTCATTGAGTCACTCTCCTATTGAGACGGTAGGGTCCCAAAGTCGTCACTCTTCTCCTCCAATACTTTTGGTGCTTTTGGGCTCGTCTTCGCCAACGAGCTGTAAATGGTCATAGCCTGAGTGCAAGGAAGAAGACAGGAGGAGGACCATTATTGTCATAATTGAAGACAAAAAAAAAAAGATACGTCCACAGCTGTACATTGCTTTTTGCATACAACCCCTACTTCAAATCCCCTAACTATCCCTTTAACATATAAATTCAAGAACAGTTTATAAAAGTGACCCTGCTCTAAAAATTAAGCGTGTAAATACCTGTGCGACCATCCCGCTGATGTCACCAGTACTGGAGGGCAGAAGGATGGTGTTGGACTCTTTGGCGAGTTTGGAGAAAGCGGACACGTACTGCTCGGCCACGCTTAGCGAGGCTGCCGCGTTTCCATTCTGTACAAATTGCACAATGAAAAAATAATCAAAATGAACTTTCATATAAGACTCTGATCATGGGTTATCTCATTAAAAAAAAAAAAATTCTTCACCTGCTCCGTCAGAGCGTCTGACAGCATGCAGATAGCCTTAGCTTTCGCCTCCGCTTTGGCCAAGACTGCTTGGGCCTCACCTGGAAGGGAACACAGTAATCCATTAGTGACATAGAACTTGTGATTTGATTATTTTTTAGGCTTACAACTTCAACTTAGCAGCAGTTAAGGGAGAAAACAAGCTCCATCCCTCTAAGCTGCATAAAAAACAAACAGAGTTAAAAACAACCAAATTGTGTCTCTAAGTGCACCCACCAGACGCTTTATTGATCTGCTCTGCTTTTTCACCCTCCGAGGCCAGAATCTGAGCTTGTTTGCGACCCTCGGCGACGTTAATGGCCGCATCCCTCTGCCCTTCAGACTCCAGCACCGTGGCTCTCTTCTTACGCTCGGCCTCCACCTACGCAGAGTGGAATAAAAAAATTTGTGTTTTTTCTGTGATTACTACGACTCTCCAGCTTTTGCCCAGAGTCTCACCAGTAAGATGATGAATTTTTATAGTTGCTTTAATCTTGTTGCTACAATTAAAACAAGACCTCTAAGGCCATCTGTACAAAAAACACCTAAATGTTTCTGACTCAGAGGATTTAGGAAGCTGCATTTGCTGTGAAAGGCATAGAATGAGTTTAAAACCCCTTAAAGCTGCAGACTGTAACTTTGAGAAAATATGATAAAAAAGTTATTTTTATAAAATTGTCACTATATCCTGACAGTAGTGCATGAGACAGATAATCTGTGAAAAAAATCCTGTTCTTCTGCCTCCTCCTATAGTGCTCCTAATGGCAATTGCAAGATTTCAACGCGCCCGAAGGAAAACAACCAATCAGAGCCGAGCTGGAGTCTTGGCGTCTCTGAGCAGCTGTCAATCACTCACAAACTCCTGATCAAACGGTCAAACTAGGAGGAGTGATTGACAGCTGCTGTAGAGACTGCTTGGCTCAGATTGGTTGTTTTTTCCTTCGGGCACGTTGAAATCTTGCAAATGCCATTAGGAGCACTAAAAGAGGCAGAGGAACATGATTTTTTCTCATGCACTACTGTCAGGATATAGTGACAGTTTTATGAAAATAACAATAATAACGAGTGGTGTTAAGAGATGAAGTGAGAGATGATTTCTTTGAAAAAATAAATAACATATATCCTGAGTTCATCCATCTCCCCGATCCTCAGAAAATACCACTTATGTGGGGAGAAAAAAAAATCAATGTGCAATATTAGCTGCAATAATGTTGACTGTTGCCATAAAATAAGAAGTGCTACAAGCTCCGAACGTGTTGCTGATTGACTACATCTGTAAAATAATGTATATTCAAAATGCATTTAGTATATTGTGATTATTTTGTGATTATTTTTTGTGAAATGTAATTATTCATTAATATGTAATTTAGCTTTGTCAATAATGTAACCTGAACATTCATGCCAATAAAGCTTATTTGAATTTGAATTTGAGTGGTGTTAAAGCTGCAGTCGGTAACTTTGAGCAAATGTTGCTGTGATCAGTGATCCCACCTGCATCTGCATGGACTCTTTCACCCGAGGTGGAACATGTATGTCTTTGATTTCGTAACGTAGGCAACGGATCCCCCAGTCGTCTGACGCTTGGTTGATGGAGTGGACGATGTTGGAATTGAGGGACTCCCTTTCCTTCAAAGAAAGAAATCTTAATATCTGAAGTGCTTAT